>NW_016204354.1:0-2254 GCF_001687245.7 Rhagoletis zephyria
CACTGTACACTTTCTCATGATTTGTCATCGTGTCATCACCGACAGACAGAGAGACAGTATCCCCCAGCCCTCCAGTCAGTCAGTCTAATTGAACAGCACTAACNTGACAGTGCTGAGAGACAGTATCCTCCGCCAGTCAGTCAGTCTAATTGAACAGCACTAACGAGCTCTAACGTTCCTCCCGTTCTCTTCCTTGAGAATTAATTAAAATTTGCTTCTGCTAATTAATTTTCAAATCACAACAGCGGCTGCGGCGTCGGCAACTGCGATCTGTCGTCTCTTGTCGTCGTCTTGCTCGTCTCAGCTGGGGCAATCAATCGGCGAGAATGTGATTTGATCTTATCGCTGAGAGAGAGAGAAAGATGCTCTTCAATCTCTTCTAATTAGAAACTGCTCTGAGTTCTTGAAAGAACACACAGAGAACCGAAGAACTGACTGCCTGATGCGATCAGACAGATCTGGACACTGGGTCCAGTGAGATTGTCAGGGAGAAAGAGAGTATGTCACCACCTTTTCTTCCAGGGATTTAGTTGACCTACCAGAAACTACTGTTGCCGACTTTTCATCGATAGCAGGCAAAACTCAAGTCAGGTAGCAAAACCTTTTGGCAATGTTTGCTTTCTTTTTTTCTTGGGCAGACCCACCAGAGACTGCCACTGACACACACACACGGACACGGCCAGGCANTTTTGGCAATGTTTGCTTTCTTTTTTTCTTGGGCAGACCCACCAGAGACTGCCACTAACACACACACACGGACACGGCCAGGCATTTAGGAAAGCCATTTGACTTCTTTATACTTGGTTGTTCTTTCTTCTCCATCTCTTATCTTACTACTGTTGGCCTATGTCCATTATCAGAACGCTTAATCTTTATTATTATTGCACCACATTATCACCGCTGCTAATGGCTCAATGGCTGCTGCTTTATTTATTTATTTGCCATTCTCTGTGTGTGTGTGTGTGTGTGCGTTGGCTACTGTGGTCTACGTCTGTCCGATCAGTTGGTCGTCAACTGTTCCTTTGTAAGTTTTTTAGGTATTTTTTCTTATATTCGACTGACTGGCTGACTGTTATCTGATCAGCAATATCTGTCTCACTGTCTTTCTCATTATTTTATTGCTTTTGATTGTCCTGCTTCTGTGTGTTTGAATTGTTGTAGTTGCTCAAATTGTTGTGAAAATGTCATCAGCGCTGGGATGCTACTGCCTCCGCCGCCTCGGTTTGCGAACTTTTATTGCTTAAGCGGGCACTAATTTGTTGTTTTGTCTCTCTTGAGCATCCCAATGTTGATGTCTGCTCTTTGGCAATTAGCAATCTCTCGCTTGCCCATTGCCTTTTCTATTTGGGTGGTTTCACTCTCCAGCTTTGCTACCTTGCTTTCTTTTTTGCTCTGAGATGCGCACAGCTTCTTCTTCTTCTTCTTCTGCTGGCACATTCCGGGCCGTCATTGCCCTGGTGTGTTTGTGTGTGTTTGTGTGCACATCTCTTATCGTCGATGAGCACAGCAGCAGCAACAGCAGTGAACACAGCACAGCACTGTCAATCAAAGTCAGTCAGTCTTAATTCGAATCTTTCCCCTCTTCTCCTCTTCTTCTTCAGTGTCAATTGTCTGTGGTGGTGGTGATTGCCATCTCTACTGCATCACCTAGCATCGATGCAGTTGCAGAACTGCATTCAATCTTGCTCTAGGCTGCTCTAATAAAAAGTGAGAGAATGTTTGCTGACCACAAGAGATGTTTCGGTGCTGATCTGCTCTGATCTGAACTGATGATGATGATCACCAACACAAATCGACTAGGTCGAGGACGAGGTCGCATCATTTACTACCGTTGCCCAGGTTTAAATTTCAAAGTTTCATTTCATTGCACTGCACTGCTTTTTTATTGTGTGCCATCCTGTAAATTGCCCGTTTAATTTGTCCATCCTTGCGTAACTGCCTCTGCCTCTGCTTATCTCAGTAATTCGTCTCCTTATCTTTTCCATTGCACATTCTGATCTCCCTCTCCCTCCCTCCCTCTAATTTATTGTCACCAATTAAAAGTGTCAGAGTGGAGTGAACATTGAGATTGAATCAATGTGCGATTCGGTGCTGCTGCTGCAGCTGATCAGCAGCAGCAGTCTTTTAGGCGCAAATTTGTCGCCACTTACTCGAAGAGTTTTGGAGTCTTTTTTCGGAAGACTACTTGGTCTTCACTTCACTTACTTACCTTGAAGATCGTCGTCGGCCAAGGTTGCAGTAGATGGCGCACTGC
>NW_016204355.1:0-2254 GCF_001687245.7 Rhagoletis zephyria
CGAATTATTTTATATTCAAAATGTAAGCTACCAGCATGATGGAAAATAAGTTTACCAAAAATAGACCCACTAGGTGGCGCGAGAGTCGACTTATTTATAAAATTCGTATTTATAAACCGATTTCGTTCAAATTCAAGCAACCTGCATGATGAAAAAGGCATTTGGAAAAACTGATTTTCATGGCGATTTTTTTTCATTCGAAACATATACATATGTACATTCACACATAAAATGATAGCCGTTTTCGTTGTTCGGACTAAACTCAAAAACCAGTTAAATTGTCGGAGGTTATATCTTGCGTATATGGTCCAATTATAGCCTACTAGACAACACGCTGGTGGCGCTGGAATAGTGTTACTTATAAAAGTCGTATTTATTAACCGATTTCGTTCAAATTAGCAAAGTGAGCTACCTGTATGATGAAAAATTCGTTTCCTAAAAATGAGCCCACTATATTGCATAAAATCTGATTGAAATTCATAATGCGTATTTATTTCATGACAAGCAGTGGTTTTCCAGAAAAGGGACCTAATGGATTGTGCTGCAGCCGAAATATATAGAAACCCAGACGGGGTTTGGTCTGCTTTGGCCCTCTATTCATCTTAGACGAATTTACTTTTCATATGGCTTAATGGAGGATTCGTTTAAGTATGCATGTAAAGACCGCTACATTCTGTAAGCGCACCTTTGCCTGACGCCCTCATACACCCTAAATGCGATCTTGCACCTACCTCCGATTGACGAAATTGCTCGAGGCGGCCGTTAGTACAACAGTAAGACTCAAAGAAACCAGTTCTAAAAATATTAAGGTAAATTGTAAAAGTGGCAAATTGACAAGGAAAGATTCGACCACATCCGTAAAACAAGGAACACGGTAGGTATAGCAATGGCTTCATTTGAACGAAATTTAAGAGATCACGCGACTCATTTAGTCAATGTACGGGAGAACTTTTCATCCTCTGGGAGGCGAGGATTCTTGGCCCTCCTATAACTGAAAACGCTCACCTGTGCTCTTTAGTTTCCTTATAAGGACTTTTATTGGCTTACATGGTTTACGGACCAATGTTAAAGTTGCAAGATCATAGAAGAATATTACGCACGCTTGGCAGAGGAAATAAGACCATCGGTAAAACTCATGACATCGAAAGGTATTATTATTCCATATGGTATAACAGTGCTACTATTCTTGGCCTATGTGTGAGGAGGATTCTGCTCTTTATTCGTTTCAAATTAAACTTACTTTACAGACCGCGTTTGCTTCTAAATGCTATTTTTGTATTGGCCAACACAAAAGATATTATTAGGTGCCGCGAAGCAAGCGGGCATTGGCTAGTGTGACTATAAGGCAGCCGAATGTCAGAAAATAAAGCGAGAAAGCCGTTTTATTACTTCGTCTGTTTATTGCGACATGGTTCCATGCAAATATTTTAAGGTTTTCCAGCAATATTTTAAACATATTAAAAAGCATGCAGAAAAAATTCATACAAAAGCGCTATGTCTAATATGCTGAGCAGTTTTTAAAGACGAAGCTTTTCATATATTTTGTTAGACTTTTCATAAGTAAAAATATTTTGTAAATATTACCTTCTTCATATGAATTATATCACATTTTTTTGTTTAATTCAAGGCCTATCAAACAGGTTTAGAGCATTTGAGCAAAAACAACATTTGCCTGTATTTTGTTGTTGCTTCTGGTATCGAAGGTGCCAAAAACTGTTCTGATTTTTTCTTCTACATCAAAGCGTGCCATGCGAAATACGAAAAAGGTAAAAACAAGGCGAATTCATATAAGGTGGTATCGATTCAACAAATACAACAATTACTTGTATTTTGGATTTGCTTTTAGCTGGTGATTGTCAAATTTCAGCTATTCTTCTCCGAATAAAAAGGGCCACAGAAAATGCAAACACTCTCACGTTTTCACTCACTCACTAGCAAAATATAAAATTTTGGCAATCACACGCTACACACAGCTGATTAAACAGCACCACCTTATATAAATTCGCCTTGGTAAAAAATTTAAATTGAAAAAATGAAAATTGTTGCACCTTTCTTTCTTAGTAAAGTTCTGAACACATTGAAAACGACGAGCTACCGACCACAGCAAGGTGTATTAAACAAGGTGGTGTTGGGGCGACAGCTGGGTTNGCAATCACACGCTACACACAGCTGATTAAACAGCACCACCTTATATAAATTCGCCTTGGTAAAAAATTTAAATTGAAAAAATGAAAATTGTTGCACCTTTCTTTCT
>NW_016204356.1:0-2254 GCF_001687245.7 Rhagoletis zephyria
CCCCTTAAATAACATGTGCTTGTTTTGTGCACGCACGGCCAGTTGAACACGCATGTCTGAATCGATTTCCTTCATCATTTTTAGCGATTTGATGTGCATTTTTATTGTTATGTGTTGCAAACAGACATTTTAGGAANGAAGATGAAGATGAAGAAAATAAGCAAACCAAGACCCCCGCTTTCCACTGGTGGTTACATAATACTTGAATAGCCCCTTAAATAACATGTGCTTGTTTTGTGCACGCACGGCCAGTTGAACAGGCATGTCTGAATCGATTTCCTTCATCATTTTTAGCTATTTGATGTGCATTTTTATTGTTATGTGTTGCAAACAGACATTTTAGGAACTAAATGGGTTCTAAAATCTCTGTACACAAGCGCACTTATTTTTAACAGTTTCCAGTTTATGTAATATTAATCAAATCACCTTTTATTTATTTTAGGTATTATGTGATTTCTGGAAGCTTCGAATACAAAAAAGGGCTGTGACTGGGTTTATGTAATTTGAAATTGTATTGATGATTACTTATAATAATAGAAACACGCTTACATATCGATGGCCCTCTGCAATAACGACACAACTCAAAATTTCATATATTGCAGTAGAGCCAATTAAAGAATTTTTGTTTTGTAATTTAGCAATAATATGTCTTGGAACGTAATTTTTCCGGATTATTTGCAATCATACTGGAAGCTTTCAAATTATGTCTTTTTCTAAACCTGAAATTTTGAATTGTGCCGTTAATGCAGAGGCACATTGACATATGTTAGTGTTTGGCCGAGCTAATCCTCCGATTGTGGCATGCGCCTTGATGTTGTCGCAAAAAGGGGACGGACCTACAGTTTTACGCCGACTTCTGCCGGGGGCCGACTACTATTACAAAAAACATTTCCTTTTTTATGTTGGCCGGAACTGGGCTCGAACCCTCACCCTGCGGAATAGTAGTGCGCACTTCTAACCACTACACCACAGCGATCGCTTAATTAATTTTAATCATTAATCGCGATTAACCATTTATTCGTTAATTTTTAATCATTCATAGACTAACATTTTATCGACAATATTTACTCGCAAATTTTCACAAAAGAGAAAAGTGATTTTCCTCAAAACTTTTGAATGACGTCTTGACTGAACTTACTAATTCGGAATTTCTACTATTACTCATATATGTAATACTCCTATATTGGCAGTAAGAGCTAGTACCGTCCGAAAACACTACAGTACAGATATATCAATAAACACGTACGAAAGAAAAGGAACACATACGTTTATAAATAAACATGTACACGACACATTTACAAAAACGGCACTCAAGTACACAATACATTGACAAAAACAGTAAGGGGATTCATCTAAGCGTATAAATTTATCAATCGTATATCTTTGTATGTTTACACACACAGTTATATGAACGCCCCTGGGAAAATAATTTCTTCATCTTCATCTTCATCTTCATCTTCATCTTATCTAACACAGTGGGGTAGTTCGTGAAAAGTTTCAGATACTAAATTTTGACGCTCAGCAGCGTCCGGCCAGTACACAAATTTTGTTCTCAGCTTTAAAATAGCGTGGAATATTCTTTTGGTCATGTTCTATGAAAATTTAATAAATTATATTCGATAAAACAAATACATACATACTATATATGTATTTTATTTTGTGTTTTACCTGTATTGCTCCACCATCACTCACACCAAACAAACTCGCAATTTTGCTAACCGTGGCTCCCTCACCACTCGAACCCAATCGGTATAAAACAATTAGGAGTTGCATTTCTAAGGGAAATTGCTTACAAGACCGCGGACAGTTAAACACAACATCGTCCTTAATTAAGTCAATAATGGCTTTAAATGTTGACCGGCTGACACGCGCAATTCGGATGAATCTCTTTTCATCCAAGTTTGGCAATACGTCTTGTATAAAATGCTGGGACTTAGGGACAGAATGATGGACAAAGGAAACACTATACCTAAACTCCTCAAATGCGGCCATTGCCAGAGTAAACTCTTCCCAAACCTCGTCTTCTTTCTTTCGTTGATTTTCTGCAATGGAAGTGCAGGATTAGAAAATCCACAATAGAAACGGAAACACAAATGCTACCATCATTTTCTCCAAATATCTCCAGCATAAGCAAGTCATTTATAAAAATTTCTTTATAAAGACTTTTCAGTTTTGATTTTTCACTTAATTTCGGCATTTTTATTATTTTTTATAATTTTTTGACAACACGACAGCTGATTTATAAAGTTTACAC
>NW_016204358.1:0-2254 GCF_001687245.7 Rhagoletis zephyria
GGAATAAGGGCGTTTTCCTCGCCCTTTATAATTCTATCAACCCCCCTTACTGTCTCCAAGCCTTCGTCAGCTGATAAAACGGCTTTGAATTTTTCCAACACCAATTTGGCAAGAGGTCTCTGCGCTTCTATAAGTCGCATGGGCAATGTGTATATTTTTTAATCTTAAAAAAAANGAAAAGGCAAGAAAAGGCAAATATCTTAAAAAGGCAAAAAAAAGGCAAATATCTTAAAAAAGGCAAAAAAAGGCAACATCAAATGTGTATGTATATATGGAATCAGGGAAAGCTAAATCGTGGACATTCTTAATCGAATATACTCTATCTCTTTAGCAGAAAAAAAGGCAATTTCCATAAAATCCGTTCCCTGATAATAATAATAGACATAATAATTGGTTGTCCCTGGGAATAACAATTCGCTCATAACAATAGTTCATTCTTAAGTTAGTCTCAGCACATACGCTGAATGCAGACTGTATGAACAGGGGCTAAAAGCTTAGTGTTTCCACTTTTCTAGGTTATATCCAATTTTCTTCTCTGAAACCATTTCTAGCTACGTATGTATGCGGGGAAATCTCTTGCGATGGGGACATTTTGCATACTGGCATAGTGTGGCTGCCACAAAGCGGCTACACCGCCAAGTTTGCTTGCCATACCTTCGTTAATACTACTTATACATTGACTCAAACAAATGACTACCTGCTGACTTTTACGCACTTGTGCACAATGGTATTATAATTTTGTTCACATAACGGTTGTTTGTAACAGGCAAAACGAATCGAGATAGATATAGACAAATGTATACATAAATGATCAGAATGAAAAGAGAAATCGATTAATCGGTGACTGTCTATCCGTCCGTCTGTTTGTGCACACGATAACTCGACTAAATATTGAGATATCTTAACGAAACTTGGTACGTACACTTCTTTCTGGCGTAGAACGGATGGTATTGAAAATGGGAAAAAACCGGACAATAACCACGCCTACCTCCCATATAACGGTAATTTTCAGAAATACGAAAACTGCGATATTTTAGTAACTACTGAAGATTATTTACTCAAAATTGATATTTACAATAATTTTTAGACGAAAAATAAGAATATTATAAATTTTTGGAAAATGGGCGTTGCCACGCCCACTTATGGTTACATGTGTATATCTTGGTAAGCGCTCCACCAATTTCTCCCAAACTCTTGGCACGGTTGTTGGCCTTGCTACAACATACCAAATGGTCGAACCACGCCCACATCCCATATAACGGTAATTTAGAGAAATACAAAATCTTCGATAAATCAGTAAATATTAAAGCTAATTAATGAAAATTGATGCTTGCAACAAATCTTTACCAAGAAATACGTTTATGATAAAACTTTGGAAAATGGGTGTGATCACATATATGTATCTCGGTAGCCGTTCTACTAATTTGTACCAAACTCGGTATGGTTATTGTGCTTGCCACATAAAAGCAAACCGTTGAAAATTGTTGAAATCGGACTAAAATTGAGGCCGNGGTATGGTTATTGTGCTTGCCACATAAAATTGTTGAAATCGGACTAAAATTACGGCCGCTTTTCATATAACGGTAAATTTCCGAAATGCTTGAAACTTCAATATTTCGAAATTTAAGGACGCTTACCAGTAGCAGTAACTTTCGGAAAGGTGAAAATCATATATTTAATTCTTGAACTTGTTTTTTTTTTTGTCATTTGGTGACACTAATTTTATTACGCTAGATTCGGTCGTTTTGGCAAAAAGAATATTTTCACCGTTTAATTTTAACATTTTGAAGTAATTTAAAATACAACAATTCAAAAAATTTTAAAATTTCAAAAATTACAAAATAGCTGAGACAGATATTCTGCATGCTGCCATTTTTTTATTTAGTGGTACTTTCTTGAAACTTTACACATATTTTATATTTGATGCCAAAGTCCATTGCCTCTAATATAAATATTCTATTTGAAAACTTCCCAAAATTATTTTAAAAAAAATGCTACCTTTGATTTTTTTTCGAGTGGCAATGAAAATATGAGAAATTTCGGTACTTTTTCGCCTAAATAAACGTTTTAAGGCTAAGATTTTTCAAATACCTGATTATTATTATTTTTTACTTGTTTCTGGAACTCCATTGATTGACATGCATTCAAGAATGCTTTAGCTTTTTTTTCTGCCGAGAGAAGAGAGTGACACTAAAAAAACCTCGTGAGATTTGCTCATATGTACTCATATTTATATAGGTGGAATGCCCAGAAG
>NW_016204359.1:0-2254 GCF_001687245.7 Rhagoletis zephyria
TTGTTATTGTAGTTGATACATAATTTCGTTGCTTGCTACCCATGCATGCTACCATCTTGCAATAGGGTGCTCTCATACTCTTCGAAATTTGGAATCGTATTTTTGCATTTCGTGCAATCCGTGCATCGTGCAAGACTTCGAGAATACCCCTATTATGTATAGATTTCCACTGAGCAAAAAAGCATCAGTAAAAAAGGCGAGTGCAGCACCGTACTCGCGATAGAAGTAAAACTTCTTAAAAAAACTTATATGTTTCAATGGAATTGAATTCCGTGTTAAATATTTGAATAAATCATTTAGATTTAGATAGAGCTTTTAGCCATTTATTTGGGACAAATAAAACATTTAGATTTGTGTCAATGTTATTGTGGCTTATTAACATTTTATTTTTAATATTTTTATTGAGCTTTGTACCACGATTGTTTATTAGGAAAAATTGAAAAAGCAACAACCAAGCTTTCAACCAACTAATATCAAGTGCAGCTGATTTGCCGCTATTTAAANTGTACCACGATTGTTTATTAGGAAAAATTGAAAAAGCAACAAAGTCTAAGCGGTAGAAGTTATAGAGCTATTTCGGCGATCACCACATCTCATCATCAGACTTCTTTTTTCTAGACTTCAGCAGGGATCGAACCTGCGTATTCGATGTTCAAAGTCAGAAGCGTTAACCACTGAGCTATGTACATCCCGTAAACTCTTGTTGCTAATTCATTTTCCTTATTCAACCAACTACTATCAAGTGCAGCTGATTTGCCGCTATTTAAACTCGACAGCGTGGTTGTTGTTGTCAATTCTATACATCCATTTGCTTATTTGCTTTTTTGTATAGTTTCAGGCAGGCTCTTCCTAAACTATGTATTTGTCAATGTATTTTGGCTTATCAACATTTTATTTTTATTATTTATAACGCTGCAAAGTTTTGTCTACTCTTACAACGATTCGTATAAATAATAATATTTTGCGACAGTTTCCAAAGCAGTTAAAAAAATGCGTATAATTTTCGTCACGAAATTGATATCATAAACTTTGTGTTTCTAGTTCAGCTTTCGTCACTCGAAAATTTTACCTCAAAGAGGTGTTTTATTTGATTTTTATATAAACTGAAAATAAAATTTCGTAGAAGTGCTTCGAAAAACTTTCGTAGTCTTGGTTTTTATACAACGGACGAAACTTTCGTTCATAATACGAACACATTTTTCACAACGAAACAAGATTTTACGAACCATTCGCAAATATAACGGAAGGATTTTCGTAAAGCATATTTTCTGTACAATTTACGAAATCTTACGTTTATGTTACGAAACACATTCGTAAATTACTGAACAAATCTCTGTACGAATAATTTTGTATATTGTAGGAAGGCATTCGAAATATTTAGGTATGGTTTTAAAATGTACGAAATCCACAGTTCTGTATTCGTTAATACTTGCGTCCATAGTACTAATGCAGAAACATATTTTTAAAATTAGTACAACATTAGAATATTTTCATACAATATACTAAGTTTCGGCCAGTTTAATATTTCATCATATCTTTATGTACCGCGTGTCATTGCGAAANAAATATTTAGGTATGGTTTTAAAATGTACGAAATCCACAGTTCTGTATTCGTTAATACTTGCGTCCATAGTACTAATGCAGAAACATATTTTTAAAATTAGTACAACATTAGAATATTTTCATACAATATACTAAGTTTCCGCCAGTTTAATATTTCATCATATCTTTATGTACCGCGTGTCATTGCGAAATTACTGGTTGGCTGCTGTGAGACGTATAATATAATTTTAAACGTACAACGTACATACGTAATAGAATACAAAATTAAATATTAAAGCTGTGGATATATTTGTAATTTAGCACACTAAGATTTGAATCTTTTATANCCATAGTACTAATGCAGAAACATATTTTTAAAATTAGTACAACATTAGAATATTTTCATACAATATACTAAGTTTCCGCCAGTTTAATATTTCATCATATCTTTATGTACCGCGTGTCATTGCGAAATTACTGGTTGGCTGCTGTGAGACGTATAATATAATTTTAAACGTACAACGTACATACGTAATAGAATACAAAATTAAATATTAAAGCTGTGGATATATTTGTAATTTAGCACACTAAGATTTGAATCTTTTATAGTATGTACAACAGATAGAGTGGAACTCAGGTTGTTAATACAATTAAAAAAATATTAGTATCTTCTTCTTCTTTTTTGGCGCTGTAACCGCCTAAGCGATTTTGG
>NW_016204360.1:0-2254 GCF_001687245.7 Rhagoletis zephyria
ATATTTATGTACGTGTATGAATCCAATTTCACTTTCAATACATAAAAATAAACATTACTCCGTATTGCATCATTCGAGCATTGGAGTTACTATATGGGTTATTCTCGCTTCGTTGTAAATTCTCCTGGGAAATCAATTCCGAAGAGCGGAGATGAAAAGCTCCTAATTTGCGCTACTCCTGTAAAAGTACTATTGGGAAGAATAGGGGATACGACCCCAGATAATGTAATGGGTTTACGCAGCGGTAGTCGGAGCCAGTCTCAACTATCTCACTCTAGAGACACTCCTGGAAATGCCACCATTTTGATTTATCGTGCCGCGCTCTACGTGTTAGGGCGTCCAGAGTTAATATGTAGTACAAAATCTGTTATTATCGGGTCACGGAAATCAACTCGGATCGAAATTTTGATATCCATTTTCGTTCTTAACGATGACGAAATCTGGCAAGGTGACCAGCGGCAGCCGGTAACAGCAGGTGGACTAATCACCTTCTTTGTATCGCGCTCACTCTGGCTACGGTTCTATGAACGAAAAACACGGTGCTTACTAAGGCCTTTAAAGCCGAACGTTAGGCTTCTAAGTGCAATACTAATGGACCCTGGGCCATTGGCCACATTTTCGCTAGATTTTGAGCCACGCATAACGAAGTTGCTGACACGAAGAAGAGATAGAATTTGCCCATCGCTTGCTTTGCAAGTATTCCGCAAATCGGATAAAACGGCACAAATTCCTGGGAGACCACTTCTTCGGGCTCCTAGACAGCTTAGGGATCTAAGTAAAACAAACTAGCTATTAGTATGTTAGACCTCCGGTTTTTGGGCTCCGCTTCATTAACTCGAATTAGTTTGATACGATTTTTTGCAACTAATAAAAAAGGCACTACGCTTCCTTAAAGCCAAGTTATTGACGAGCATTAAAAATGTGATCAAAATCGTTGAGGTTTAAAGAGTAGGTAACTTTTTTGACACAAGGTAATTTTATTGCCATAGTGCGTGGAATTAAGCGCACCACAGTGTTTCAGTATCAAGAAATGGCTTGTTATGTGTGCCGATTACAGTTTACGTGACTGTTGCGCAAAGAAAAGTAACCAGTCTCACATCCTAAAAACATATCTGCGGTCTCATTTGCTCAATGAAAGCAACTATCTAGCTGGACGATCTGAGATTGAGAGCAGCTGAAGCCTTCCATTCCTGGCACTCATTTTCTGACGGTGACTATGATACTCAAAGGTGAGAGTGGTGGAACTAGTTACGATAAAAGCAATATCTGGCTAGAGCCCTCTGTGGCTAGGTGGTCAGATGGTCAGATGTGCTCAGATGCAGCGACCTTGCACCCGGAGTAAACAAGGTTTGTTATGTCACTATAGAACTCCTGCCTCCGCTTCTATTTTCCACCCTAAGTAACCCGACTCGCGCACGAAGCAACTTGCCTCCACCGAGAAACTTGAAGCTAAACTGGTTTTCAATTGGGTGGAGTGCTAGATATAAATTTAAAATTTTCTGTTGTAAAATTTGCGAGTAGGTAGTGTTTAAGTGTTAAAAACATGTCTTTTATGAACAAATTCTACTTGAATCTACTAATTTTTAAATGACTTTTAGTTATATTAATAGAGACAGACTTGAAAAGAGATAATTCGATTGAACCTTTTTTTCTAAATTTAGTTAAGCTTATATCAAATTAAAACTAAATGCTTCAACTTTAAAATTAATCAATTATCCTGAAACTACCGAAATAATCACGACTTTAAAAATTAACCGACAAAAACTTTTATCTAAACTTCATCATTTGCTTAAATTGTTTTGCATACAAACACCATTTTATTTTGCGGGAAAACTACACAGTAAATCCCTTTTTAGGTATAAACACAAATCTGATTTGAGTTGAGAATGGAAAAATAAACATTTGCATTGCAAATGGCGTTGCGTCTTAAGCACAAACAAAATCGAGGTTAAGGATTTTGCAATTCTATGCTTAATTAATTCGTATGCGCTAACATTCGCACGATTGTACGTGTATCTATATACATACATACTTACATATATATGTATCTATGCAAATGTAAAATTTTTGCGCAGAATGCAAGCATTTTGGATGGTTTTTGGTGCAAAATCAAGTAAAACGTTTGCAAACGATGCAGGATCAATGAATGATTCTTCTTAACAAAGCTTGCAAAAACATGTTTATGTATGTATGTGCATATGTACATATGATAGTTTGGTGTCTGCATACCCAGCTGTCAATCCTGTTACTTCAT
>NW_016204361.1:0-2254 GCF_001687245.7 Rhagoletis zephyria
AAAACTTTTTTATGAATATTTAAATATTTTGAAGTTTACCTAATTTATATAAATTTGAAAATAAGAGGCCTTCTGGGAGCCCTTATTTCAGATCATTTGAAGTGATAGGCCTTCCGTGCTCGATTCCTAACTCCTTCTCATTTTGTATGGAGTGACCAGAGTTTCCAGGCTGTCTGATGCAGCTTAACTTAGAAGGGAACAATTTACATGAAATAATACTAACAACATGAATGTCGGTGGAGAAGCTCGGCCTAACACTATAATATTGCGTAGGCAATAACTTAGCAGATATAAATCTGGGTCGTTCCGGTTACGTATACCCGACTGTCGCCCACTGTGTCGTGGTGAACAAAATTCATTCCCGGGTTTCCAGAAAAGGGTAATTTATTAATATAAAGGATATACCCAAAGAGCTGAGTGAAAAATATTTCTATGTCCCTCATTCTACTGTGGGATGTGTTCAGAAAATTATAATCTTACGTTGGGTTAGATTACGGTGGTTGCCACTCCGCAAAATATGGCAAAGAGACATATTTAGGCCAATTATAAAATAAAGCGCGAATATTTATGAAATGGAAGAAATGCCGTCAACAAAAAAAAATGAAAAACAACGGTATTTTGTAGACACTTCAAACTCACACTTTTACACTAAAAGGCATATAAAATAGCTAATTGGAATTATTCTAAAAAAATAAATTTTACATATGAACGCAATCATATCGCTCCTTAAAAAAATTTGTCAGATTTTTTGTTTAAGTAAAAATAATAATCTAGCAAAATATTTTTTTATTTTCACCTTTATTCCAACATAAATAATAATAAAATATAAAATAATAAAATATTTCACACAAACAACAAAAAATATAATCGATAGTCGTATTTGCCTGAAAATTTTAAAATGCACTTAGTAGCATTGTGCTACTATGATAGCACGGCCGAGTAATCATAGTCAACTTATGTACAGATGCAGTCATCACTCCCCATATAAAAAAAAAATCGGTACTGTTTTTCCACTGGAATTATAAAATCTATTATCTTTNTGCAAAAATATTAAGAATTACGTGAGCTGGACCGATTTGAAAATACCTCCAAAAATTGAGTTTTTTATTAATAAAAACAGTTTTTTTTTTAAATATCTTTTGAAAAAATTTACTCAGATGACTAAACAGTTTAAGCTTAAAAAGTTTGCTTAAAAATATTTAAAAACAATTTTCTACGGAATCATAATAATGAGAATTTTGATGCTGTTTTTGAACTTTTTTCAAAGACTGGTTTAAGATAAACTTGAATAACTCAGCCAAAACCTTACCAATTCAGGCTTATGAGCAGGGAACGGGTTTTTAGGACAAATTAAAATTAAATTAAATTAGGCCAAATTAAAATAGCAAAAAAGAATGCACTAAAAAAGGCAAAAACCGAAAAATAATCAAAGAATACATTTATTTTAGAAATATTTATTTTACAAGTAAAAAGAGAAAAACTATTTACAATTTTCATTATAACATAATATTATGAAAAACTTGTACTTTGATTCTTTGACTATTTTCTATTTTCGAGTTTTTCATTCACAAAACTTTACTCTCTATTGTTGTAGTAACATTGAACCCCCAAGATGCATTTAGAATTTTTCTGGCAGCATTTTCATTCTTTAGCAGAAAAAAAAGCAATTTCCATAGAATCCCTTCCCTGCTTATGAGGCATCATTAAAATAAGGTATTTTCTCACCCTTTTAATTTCTTTGCGAATCTAAATCTTAATAATAAATGTAGAAGTTATTAGTAGACGTGGGATCGAAGGAGACTTTGGACAATTCATTCATAATGGTGTTCGCAACACTCATACCAATTTTCAGCTTTATCCCTATTTATTGAGCTAACTTGACTGGGCTAAGCGGTTTTTAGCAGCTTGAAACTTGCACTATTATTCAAAAATTTAATGGGCAACAAAGCTTGAAAATTTCTTGGAATTTCTGGCAATTTTCCGCCGAGTTCTACATGAAATTAGAAAAATTTTATATGGAAAATATAAATAAATAAAATCGTAAAAAACGTCAGGGTATGCATATTCTTGACGCTGGCATACAGTGGGAAGCAAGTGCCACAAATTATTTTTTTTTTTGAACATATTAATATTAAAAAAAATAGCAATTTTGATACTTTTGCTCGCCACTGTACATACACGTTCATAAAGCAGCAAAATCACAACCCCATTGCAGTTAAATTGCACGCAATAGGCAACTCCCAAGTTTCCTCGA
>NW_016204362.1:0-2254 GCF_001687245.7 Rhagoletis zephyria
TACAACAGTTGATAATAATTTAATGGCATCTGACGACCGTTTATGATTTCGTTTTGGTGGGTTTAAACGTAAACTTGAAATGACAGGGTCGGGGGATACAAGCAGCCGATATTTTTGAATATCCTTATTCCTTGACTCTTGGGCTTCTTCGGAAAGTTGCCCAATCTTTAAAACATCAAAATCTTGACAGAAATAATTTTTTACATAATTTAAATCTTTTAAACATAAAAAAATTAAGAATCGCGTATAAAAACTGATGTCCAAACTACAGTGGCCGCTTGTGGGCGGTGGTTTTAACCAAGGTGGATGGGAAAAACTTCAATATATATATATGAAAAAGAAAATCAATCCGTGAATATCTATGTCTTACGTCAGTTTTTAGATGGCTCGACAATGAAAAAATATGTTTNTTTGAAAACTGTTATTTTTTTAAGATAATATCACGATTTTAACAACGACGAAAACTATAATTTACGAAAAGTTTAGAGCGAATTGCTGGCAACAGTCACTTCGTTCTCCTATAACACTAAATTCCTTAAGAGAATCGACTTGTTTTCGCATAACGATACGCAGTAGAGCCCTCCTAACAATATAAGATGGTTATGCATACGAATGCACCAATTTTTTTTTTACTTTTGGCCAGGGTTTTCCAAAAATTGGGCACTGTGCAATGGTAAAGATACCACCTCTGTACGGTAGAGTTGTCAAACTATCGATGGCACTATCCATAGTATCGATAGTTTCAATTTTTTAGACTATCAATACTCATTGATAGTTTTTTCTTATACTATCAAAAATATCGATAGTTTAGTAGGACATCATTTCTTCCAATTTTTTTTAAATTATACATACATATGTTAATCGTAAATCCTGTTTTGTTTGTATAACTTGTGTTTGTTTTTGAACTTTCTAAAAGAACTATTTTGAATGATTAAAACTTTTATAAAATAATATTTATTTCACTATGATCCTGTAAAAACAAAGCAACCTAACTGATTTAGCGCTATCGATAGTTTTGTTTTTTTCGAGACTATCGTGAATATTGATAGTTTTTCTGAAAACTATCAAAACTATCGATGGTGTGACTATCGATAGTTTGACACCTCTACTGTGCGGTTGTAAGCCATGCAGAGTCCGCGAAATGCTCCGGAAGCAGTGTCCGAAGGATGCATCAGACTAGGCCGAGCATACTTTGAAGTGCCATCTAATTAAAACTTAAGAAAGTTCAATTACATGGCAGTTGAGAAGTGCATGTGCAAAAATTTCATAAATTGCATAAAAGAAATTTTTGCACATGCTGCAGTACATAGCATGTATTTAGGCGCCCGGTGTTAGCAGACGCGCCTAAAGAATATGTATAAAAGAATAGCGATATCTTGACCGATTTTAGCATTTGGCATTTGTCTTTTGTTTATTTAGTGTTTATTATTGTTTTTTATAAAAGTCTAGCTGGTATATAACAAAAACCATATAAGTTCAGATTTAAAACTTTGTACAAAAATTTGAAAATTTCTGCTTATTTTCATCAAAATTTCAAACTTTTTAGTGAGAATTTTGTTATGCAGCTTTGTAGACGATTTAATGAAATGCAAGTTTCAAGCTGCTATAAAATCCCGTTAATTTTTGTCAGTTTTTTTGCTGGCAGTGTTCTCCATATAAAAGAAAACTTTAGAATATAGTTTTGTACGGAAAAAACGTGAAACACCTTCAACTGAAAAAAATTCATTTTTGTGAGCTCTCTGCAAACGTTTATTGATGTTGGCTGTTGTCTATCGCTTCACCTGAACATATGAAAAGAAATTCCAAAGAATCAACGAAAAAAGGCCGATGCCGATGCCGATTAATCGGGCGGACTGTACTTATGTTCTCTTAGAAATTTTTCCATATCCATCATATTCTTTCTTGTGAAAGCTTTTATCATTTTGGTTTGCGTTTTTAAGAGTTCTTGACAATAAAACTGCGAGGACGATATTTAGTTCCGGTCATACCTTTTGTAACAGCTGAATTCAAATTGCTCTAGAACNCCGTGTTGTGTCCAACTTTATTCTACAAGCACTCCGGAATGAGACTATTACGGTCTATGGTAATGGCAAGCAAACTCGATCATTTCAATATGTTTCAGATCTGGTCGATGGATTAATTTCCTTAATGGCATCTAACTACACTCAGCCCGTCAATTTGGGCAATCCGGTCGAGCACACAATTGAAGAGTTTGCGCGGATCATAAAAAAATTGGTGGGGGGTAAAAGCGAAG
>NW_016204363.1:0-2254 GCF_001687245.7 Rhagoletis zephyria
TTTTCGTTTTTTGGGTGAAAATCGATTTTTTGAAGAAATTTTTTCCAATTCTCTATAACTTGCCCAAAAATTTACCGATTTGGACAATTTTACTTTACAAATTTTACTTTAACAGTTTGGACTACAAAATGGTGTTAATAACTATTCTAAGAAGTCGTTGTTTTTGTATTATTCAACAGTAAACAAGAAATTAAAAAAAAATTTTAAATTCAATATCTCGAAAAAGGTATTTTAATTTTTTTTCAAACTTTTTTATTATTAAACAGACACTTTAAACTTCATTTAGACTGGATGTCTAGTTATAATTTTTTTTAAGACAACTGTTTTCTCGGTAAAACCATGGAATGAGAAATTCACATCGATCTATAATAAAGAAAGTTCATAAAATATTGATTATGATTTATGTCAATATAGTAAAACTTGAATTATTACGAAATATTAACTTGGTTTTTATCATGATTTCAATGCTTGCAGTCTTTTTTTACCTCGCTTCTATTAGCTCGGGATGTAACTACAGTGAAACCCGCTTAAGTAACCAACATTTTTGGGCAATGTGAATTTTTGAATGTAATCTGAAGAAAATCCCTCTCTTAAGTACCTCCCCGCTTATTCACCCAACCCGCATAAGTAGCTCNATTTCAATGCTTGCAGTCTTTTTTTACCTCGCTTCTATTAGCTCGGGATGTAACTACAGTGAAACCCGCTTAAGTAACCAACATTTTTGGGCAATGTGAATTTTTGAATGTAATCTGAAGAAAATCCCTCTCTTAAGTACCTCCCCGCTTATTCACCCAACCCGCATAAGTAGCTCAAATTTTCGTATCCTATTTGCCATTTTACCTATAATTTTCCTCTTTTAAGTGCTCTTTTAAAATTCCTTAAACTATTTACATATTTTGAATCTCAGTGGCAGCGGCAAAAAAATTATAAAAAATCAACGGTAATTTTAAGCCATTTTAAACTTGCACATTATTGCTCTAAAATTGAATGGGCAATAAAACTGTATTTTTTTTTCATTGGGCGGGGTTTTAACGTGACGGGACCCAAACCCAGCGCACGCGAAGTTTTACGCCTTCTCATTTTAGCTCCCTTCCAAACGGGTGTTTGGTTGCTACCAAGAGGATACCTGGATATAAATATCCGGACGTTGTGAGCTGCGATTTGAACCGTACGCAGAAAAATCGCTTCTGGCCACTCGCAAGTGAATGGCAGTCAGAAGTTTTCCACTTCTGCACACGGACCCATCACGAGCATGCATCAGCTCGTATGCCGAATATGGTCTGATGAACGCATGCCCGACGACTGGATTTTAAGTGTGCTCTGCCGAATCCACAAGAAAGGCGACCCCGCCATACGTACCAACTACCGCGGAATCAGCCTTCTAAGCATAGGTTATAAGGTCTTAGCGAGTGTATTGTGCGAAAGACTGAAGCCCACCGTAAACGAGCTGATTGGACCTTATCAGTGTGGCTTTAGGCCTTGAAAAACCACCATAGATCAGGTATTCACAATAGCCAAATCTTGGAGAGAGAATAGGATCGCTACACACCATCTATTTGTCGATTTCAAAGCCACNTCAACGAGCTGATTGGACCTTATCAGTGTGGCTTTAGGCCTGGAAAATCCACCATAGATCAGGTATTCACAATACGCCAAATCTTGGAAAAGACCCGCGAGAATAGGATCGACACACACCATCTATTTGTCGATTTCAAAGCCGCTTTCGACAGCACGAAGAGAAGTTGCCTTTATGCCGCGATGTCTGAATTTGGTATCCCCGCGAAACTAATACGGCTGTGTAAAATGACGTTGAGCAATACCACCAGCTCCATCAGAATAGGGAAGGACCTCTCTGAGCTGTTTGATACCAAACGAGGTTTCAGACAAGGGGACTCCCTTTCGTGTGATTTCTTTAATCTGATGTTGGAGAAGATAATAAGAGCCGCAGAACAAACCGCTCAGGCACAATACTTTACAAGAGCGTACAATTGTTGGCGTATGCCGACGACATCGATATTATCGGTAAAAACAAGGGCTACGTCTGTTCTGCCTTCTCGGGATTGGATAGAGAAGCAAAACGAATGGGTCTGGTGGTGAACGAGGACAAAACGAAGTATCTCCTGTCATCACACAAACAGTCAGAGCATACGCGTCTTGGCACCCACGTCACTGTTGACGGTTATAAGTTTGAAAAAGTATTTGTAAATTTGGGAATCAGCATTAACACCAATAATAATGTCAGCCTTGAAATCCA
>NW_016204364.1:0-2253 GCF_001687245.7 Rhagoletis zephyria
CCCACTTTCCCAGTACCTACTATTTTTCACCGTAAGTAGGGTATTTACATTCTATGCATCTGTGATAAGTTTCAGTTCCCCAGCATAATTAGTTTTAAAGATATAGTGGTTTTCACATTTTAGCCTATATGTCAGATGCCACGCCCCCTATATATCGGGATTAACATTTCTGGATTAGAGGAAGTTATATCCCTTAAATCGGTGTATGTTTTATTGAAATCGAGCGAACGGTGCCTTCACAAAAGGGATTGCAAAATTTTCTTGTGGCGTATTTATATATAGAGATATAGTTCATTGTTCAATACAAGTTTAAAGGTAGTGTCATCGATTGGAATTTGCCCAAAATTTGGTGCAAATCGTATCCCAATTGTGGGAATACGCAAATATTTTTCTTTTTACCAATCACGAAAAATATTTTGTAAAAATTTTTCATTAGAAGATCGCTGTATTGTAGCAATCTTGTGACTACAAAAAAAAATTGTCCTCCTAATTTTTGTATACATATCTATTATATCTGTTCGGCCGTTAAGGCCAAAATAGCTTAGCCGTAATCAGTATTAGGTTTAAGTACAAACACTTGCAGAAACTAATTCGTACTGTACTTTAGTGCAAAAATCCCCTTAGTTAAGTCTAGTTAATAAGCAACATTGTCATAGAATTAAGGAAGTACGAAAAGAGGGAATTGAAGTCCTCAACAAATATAGGCATTCGATTGGAAACCACAGCCAGCCTCGCTTCTTATTTTGCGCTCCTCGTAGCCTTTTAGCTTTTTCGTTTAAAGTCGTCGTCGTTATTTTGCATCAGCAGCAAAACCCCATTCTGCCCAACCATTTTGGCGCCCAACGTGGGGCTTATAAAGTTAATTCGGTGTTTTAATTTTTTGTTGCGACTGGCTGTGGTTATTTATCTAAATTGGATAAATTTTGATGTCTGCGCGCTAAGCCGTTGCGCTGCCTACGTGGGACATATACATTTTAACGTTGGATTAGAAGGCTCATCTGGCAGCAGGAAGATCCGGGATTCGCATTGGGAGAACGGACGGACAGCGGAGTTATAGCAAACACAGATACACTAAAGGATGGGTAAACGAGGAGTTTCGGTAACAAAGACGGTAGAGGTAACGTACAAACTAATTTGAGTTGTTGTGCTGTGAAATATAAAGTTACAATAAAAGTAAAGGAAAAACAAAAGTTTGAAAGCGCAAAAATTAAAAACAAAAAATTATAAAAAGTGTATTTAAGTGGCATTCAGAGTACCGTAAATATTCTGGTAATCGGCTAGAAACCGTTGTTTAAAATCCACTTGGTGAAAATATACATACATATATATATATGTACAATTTGAAAAAAGCTGTTGTGAAAATACATATATATGTACATTGCATATACATTAGAGAGGGNTAAAGTTACAATAAAAGTAAAGGAAAAACAAAAGTTTGAAAGCGCAAAAATTAAAAACAAAAAATTATAAAAAGTGTATTTAAGTGGCATTCAGAGTACCGTAAATATTCTGGTAATCGGCTAGAAACCGTTGTTTAAAAACCACTTGGTGAAAATATACATACATATATATATATGTACAATTTGAAAAAAGCCGTTGTGAAAATACATATATATGTACATTGCATATACATTAGAGAGGTTCAAAACAATTTTTTTAGGAAATTCATAAACGCTACCTCAAATTATTGTTATTTGTGATAAAAAAAGAGAAGCATGTTTTTTTAGTTTGAAAAAAAAAGTTTTCTTAGAAGTCGCGCTGGTCGGGTTTTTATAAAAACGCTTATGTTCTCATTTTTTTTATTTTCTTGACATGTTAAAATGCAGCTAAAAATTTTTTATATAAAACCATATATATAACCAGTGGCAATGCGTAAATCGTTCAGTATAAACGTTTTAATTTTACTAGTGTCTTTTCGAGAGCATATTTTCGGGAACTAGACCCATTCTAATTATCCAAGACAGGTGTGTAATTAAGGGAAAGTTCCCCAATAATACTAGAGTAATTATATGTAAGAACCACATTTTTAGCTGCATTTTAACATGCCAAGAAAATAAAAAAATTGAGAACATCAGCGTTTTTATAAAAAACCGACCAGCGCGACTTCTAAGAGAACTTTTTTTTTCAAAATAAAAAATACGACTCTTTTTTTATCACAAATAACAATATTTTGATGTTGCGTTTATGAATTTCCAAAAAGACTCTTTTTATGAACCACTCTAATATACATATAATAAATAGATTCCGTTTTTA
>NW_016204365.1:0-2253 GCF_001687245.7 Rhagoletis zephyria
AACTGGAAAGGAGCAGTTATTGGAGGCGAAACGTCATAATAATACAATGGAAGCTATTTCAATGGGAAAAGGAATGTTTTTAAAGCCTTATAAAAAGGGATTCGGATTATATTTAAAACCATATCAAAAAAACTCTTCATGAAGCTACCCAGAAGACCTCTTACTGATGTAGACTTAAAGAAGTATTCAAAATTTATTCCAAATTTTAGAGGGGTATTTATGTGTGACACTTTACCCCGTAAACCATTTAAGAGAGAATGTGGAATAATAAATTTGGATAGTTCAAAGGGTGCGGGAACGCATTGGGTAGCTTACTGGAAAAACGATAATGAGATTGATTACTTCGATAGCTTTGGAAACTTACAGCCTCCTAAGCAAATAATAAAGTATTAAGGAAAAAACATTAAATATAACTATAATAAACAGCAAAGCTATAATTCATATAATTGCGGACATTTATGTTTAAAGTTCTTATTATCAAAATAAATAAGTAAATATAAAACCTTCTTTTATTTCAAATTAAATTTTATTTGTTCTCAGCATCAACATCAACCGGCCTCTGCGGAGCAGCAGCAAACCATATAGCGGTTCTGCACCGGAGCAACAGCAAACCTTATGCTAGCAGCGCTGCTGCACCGGTTCCAGAACCGGCATAACTATACTACTCATGCTGTATCATTGGGATACCAAACGCGGCGAATTACGGGGAACTACCTATGGCAGCATGTGTCACACTGCGGAGGGCGAAGGCGGCGTCACTGATATGCTTGTCCCAGTTTCGCTGATTCCCATACGATCGTACAATCTGCACCTATTCACCCTTTCCGCGGAATTTTCCTGTATTAAGTCCCATACTTGTCCAAAAGTGAGGTAAACATTTCCGACACAAACTGTTTTCCATTATCTGAATGGACGTATTCGGGCACCCCGAATACGTGGAAAACTTCTCTCCAGGCGGCGCTGGTGTTGGACAGCGGCGTTGAGGCAGTCGACGTCGAGTCTCGTTGGCCTTATCGCCTGTTCTCTTATGCTGCCCCCGTTCGTGCGGCTTATGCCTCTCTCTCGCTGATGACAGTTCTTTCCAAAAACATTAATCTTCCAGTGCAGTCCGCACTCCCACTCCGCGAGATTCAGCTATGTATGCCCATATATATTCGCATACATATGTAGGTCACTCAGCTGTGTGCATGTACCTTTGGGTATCTCCCTATGTGAAGGCGAGCGTTGACCCTCCGTGGGCTTATGTAAATGAAACAGCTGTTGATCGTTGGGTTGTAATTACATATGTGGTTGGTGCTACTCGATCGGGTCGCCGGTGTTGAACGTCGATGTTGCACGCCTAGTATGCATGTGTGAGTGCGTTTACAGGACAAGTTGACGTCGCTGAACCTGGTGCGCTGTGTGTGTGTGTGTGTGCGACTAAGTTCAACTCGACGCAACTCCGGCAACAAAAAATAGTGGGTAAGGCTTGGCACCACCCAGGGGGAGACCATTTACCCCTTTTTGTCCTGGCGACCTGCAATAAACAATATTCGGCCCAAAAAAATATTTTCATTTACATTTTTGTGTATAAGGCTTTTTTTTTTTTACGAGGAGGAAGCATCGAAAGCCTATACCCGTCAGTATATAACCCGAACTAAACCTCCTACTATCCGAGTACCGAACCCCCCGGTACCACCGTCAAGTATTTCGTCGGGAGGCGGTTGAGCACTAGGCTCGCACGTTCGTTCCAGTCGGTTGTACTCAGTCCTGGGCTACGCCTAGTAGGCTTTGCCACGTCTTGTTTAAGGATAATTACCCTTTTTTAACTATTTATTCATTTATCTCTTAGATACAACTTATTATTTTCGCCTTTATAGACAGTAAGAGCAAAAACCTTAAAATGCCTTATACGACGAGATTCAAGCCCGCATACGTATGTATATTGCCTTTGCGGTTTGAACGGTCTACGTTCCAATCCGCAACAACGCCCCGTGTGGACGAAATTCGAAACTGCACTTTATTTGCGGCTGGAACGCGCTAGGTTCCAGTCCGCGCCTATTTTCGATTGCAAAAATTTTTTTTTTCGAGGTTGCCACTTGGGCGGCTGGAACGCCCTAGGTTCCAGTCCGCGCGGATTTATCGATTTCAAAAATTTTCGAGATTGCCACCTGAGCGGCTGGAATGCCCTAGGTTCCAGTCCGCGCCTATTTTTGATTGCAAAGTTTTCGATATTGCCACTTGGGCGGCTGGAACGCCATAGGCTCCAGTCCG
>NW_016204366.1:0-2253 GCF_001687245.7 Rhagoletis zephyria
GAAATGTCGGGTCAATGGGTATGTGCGCTTAAAATTTTTCAAATTTCCCTTTAGCGACGAAACGGCAACACTGACTTGGTCGTTGCTCATTTTTTCCGAATGGCGTTTTTTGAGTACGTGTGGAACGCGAATGCGCTCCACACGGTTGCCACTGTTGGTGGTTTGGTAGTTTTTTCTCTGGTTTGGTGTTTTTTTTTTAATAAGAAATTAGCAAATTTTTTCTTTACAAAAAGTGTTATTGCATACTGAAGCCAAAAGTGAATAAATGAATTTTTCAAACTCATATAAAAAGAAAAATATGTTGTTTTTTATTCAGGTTGGTTATATTTTTAACAAGTGGCAACCGTGGCACTTGAAGCATAAACAGAGCTGCCAATACTTGGTAGAGGTACATGAACCAAAAAGACAAGATCACGACAGCAGAAGAGTGGCCCGTTATAATCGCACTTATGAAAAAAGTAGGGCGATTTTGACATAAGCCGTTTGTTTACATTTGTTCGTTGTTTACAATTTGGTGGTGGCTTTTTACTGCAATTTTCTTAATTTTCGCTTGTGACAACGTGTGCACACATAAGGTAAAGAATAATTTAACACAACGACATGATTTATNTTTTTTTTGTTCTCTTCGTTGTTTACTTCTTACAACAAAGATGGCGTCGAGATTTCAACAGCTAGAAAATAACTTTTTTCTTTCTTTCCTTAAGGCGTGATCTTGTGTCTTTCGTTCATGGTAGAGGTACGAATGTTTGGGATCCCTTGGCTACTGGTTATTTTGAAGTAAAAATGCAATATAAACGAAACAAATAAAAAAACATATTGAACTAAAGGAGTTAAATGAAATCATTATTTAGATTTATATATATATATATATATATTACTTTCTAATCTTTCAGAAAGTGTAATAAAAATTTGGATTTATAACTTGGATCGAAAAATGTGTAAAAATTAAAATTTTAACCTTCCCAGCCTTCCGTTCGTACATTTACAATGTCAATAATCAGGGAACGGATTTTTAAGACCTAAATAAAATAGCGAAATAGGCAGCAAGACGTTTATCTCTATAGTTGTATTAGCATTGAACCACAAGATGCATTTGAAGTTTTCTATAACTATATCGTGAACATTCTTAATCGAATATACACTGTCTCTTTAGCAGAAAAAAGGCAATTCCCATAAAATCCGTTCCCTACCAATAATTTATCTAATTGGATGCTGCAAGTCTGGTCGTCTTTAATTAAAGATCTTGCACTTTTATAATCTTTTCAATTTGGATCCGACGACAATATTGGTTTTGGCAACTCTGTTAAAACCGGTTGTGCTGCCAGACTTAAACTTGTAATATCGGAAATTTTAAAGTTGTGGAACGCAATGCTAGACTTAAGCTGATGCCAGATAAAACTTTGTAGCTTTGCGTGACATTTATAACTTTGCCAGCAAAGCGCCAAACGCAAAAGGTATGCCACAATGAACGCCAAGAAAACAATTTTGTACCGCTTTTTTACTAGTCAAAGTTGCTGTGGATTTCATATATTTTGCTTTAAAATTATCAGCAATGTAATTAAGTTTTATGTTTCTGCATGAAAACTCGAATTTGGACGAAACAAAATAAATATTAAACTGGCTGATTGTCAAAGCGCGCAAAAAGATGGGAGTTGGCCATCTTTTCGCTTCGCGCTGCAGCTTCGACGATTTATGTGGCATGCTTTGTGCATTTTCATACAATTCATCTTATCTGTCAAAGCGAATCTGTCACGTAAAGCGAAGCAAAAGTTTTATGTGGCATCAGCTTTAAAGATTTGTATTTGTCTCAAATATGTAGTAAAATTCTGGAAACTATGTCAAAAAAGTCTTTGGGCTATAATTTCTTCAATAATAAAAATAATAGAACGGCGCTTACACATACGTTAGTATTTGGCCGAACTTCTCCTCCTTTTTTGTGGCGTGCGCGTTGACGTTGTCACAAAAAAGGAGGGGCCTACAGTTTTACGCCGCCTCCGAACGGCGATTGCATTTTTATGAAAAGCTGTTTTCCATGGCAGAAATACACTCGGAGATTTTCCATTTCCTGCCGAGGGGGCAGCTGTTAAGAAAAAAACGTTTTCTTATTTTTTTTTTTTGCGATGTTACTTTGACCAGGACTGGAAGCGAGGATCTGAGGAGTGGAAGCGCGCACCGTTTACGACTACACAACAGCGGCCGCCAATATCTAAAGAGCGAAATACACAACACAAGCGGCTTGACAAACCAAGCGAA
>NW_016204367.1:0-2253 GCF_001687245.7 Rhagoletis zephyria
TCTTTGGTAATTTTAGCTTGAATAATGATATTTGGTATTCCGACTGCTCGCAGTGTTGTATATTATAAAATTTATAATCAACGATGCCGGCAAGTCTGTATGATATCTGATTTATCGCCAGCTTCTGTCTGTTGCGATTAACTCTCTTGGGTCAGGAAAATAGTGCACATTATGCGATTCATCTATGTCAGCATTGGGTGGAGAGGGGGCTTTTACTCTGCTCGCGCCTATACAAAATGTATAGAAAGCTTAAAGGAGCTTTGCCCGCGTATTGTACGTAAATATCTGCTTACATACCTACAAATGTATGGTTACCTAACAAAAATCACGTTTCGTCCTAACTGTATCTACTTACATACATACATACATACATACATATAAAAGTAAGCAGTATGTTTACTATTATTGTTGTTCCAAAGCATTTTGTTATCATTGCAAATTAATATTTCATTGTCAGCAGGCAGTCACACAACTCCTCTATATAGCACAGTCCACCACATAAGGAATGATGGCGGGAAACTTATGCAAATTCTATTTATTTATGCACATTCACAAACACTTACAAAGGTACATACATACATATTTATGTACTCAAAGAAACAATACCCTGTAGTTCAGTTGCGAATTGCTAAGAATCGGTAATGCATGGAATCACCAGCACCATTCACCAGCCAAGCTCCAGCAGAACTACAGTGTATTTAATGAGTAAGTACATACAGGGGCTGCACCTAAGTAAGAGTATTGTTAAGTGTTGCATTATTTTTTGTGATAGCAGTAATTCCATAGAATTTATTATGATGTTCATTTGGTTCACATGCGCACATGCGCACAGATACAAACGCTTTTGTGGATAAAATTGGCACACTTCTTTCGATATGTGTACGTACATATTTATGTATAAGAATTCCTACAAATTAAAATATGTATGTTTTTTTTTATACCCCTCATGAACATGAAGTGGATTATAATATTGGTTTTGCCGTCGAACTGAGCCGATTTAGCTATGCTATGTATATATCCATAAGTTTCTCGGAGATGGCTCTAACGATTTTAATGAAATTTTGTGTGCACATAATGTTTGGCATTCTAAGGTTATTTGGATAGGTAGTATCACCGATAAAATTCATATGAAATGCAAAGTAATTAAAGATCCTCAGTCTAGAGATATTTTTGAGTCGAGTTGCCACCTATTTGTCATCGTCTATTTATTAGTTGCTTGTTTAGTTACAATATTACTATTTATAGGTAGCAAAATAAAGCTCTTAAGCAGTGCTTTGCTTATATAGCAAGTGTTATCCCTTAGAATATTAGTGTAAGGTTGCCACTTATTTTCGATGAGCGTTTTATTTTATAGTCGTGAAATTTCGTGAGCTATTTTCTAAATAATCATACAAAGTCCGCTAAGAAAATTTTCAAGATCGGTGTTGGATAAGCTATTTATCCTATACTACCGATTGTTGAAATACAAGTTTTTGCGATATATGTAAGTAACTCCTCTATGCAATAATCATTTAAATTAAAATTGTCGGCTGTTAATGAAAGGTATGAAGCCTTCGGCATAACCGGTTGCAGTACCGCTCTTACTGGTTTTTGTTTGGTACAGTGGTCTCTGCAGGCTATGCATCAAAATATTTGCAGGTGTATATATACATATGTACATATACTGTGACCCACTTTTCGTTTGCTTTCGTTTACACTGGAATTAAATTTGATATGTACATATATGTATGTGCGTACGTATTTACTTTGTACACAACTTAGAGTCCTTTGATTGTTTACATATGCACAACTCAAGTATTTACCCACTCACGCATACACTCGGATAATAAAAATAAATATTTATAAATGCAATATTCGCATTCTGCAGCAGAAATATGCAAATAAGCATCGTGTCCAACTTTACACAGTGCACGAGAGTGATATACATATCTACATACATAGGGATGTTAGTTTTTTCGATTTTTACCATACCGGGATTTTCGGAATGTCTGAAATTTTTAAACAATTTTTGGAATTACCTGTCTTTCAAATTTCAAAGTTCTTTTAAAAAATCCTGACGTCAGAGAGAAAATTTAAGAACGCAATTTTACTACATTTGGCCCTTGGTTTGGCGAATATATTTTGTTTTTTTGTGTGTGAAAAATTACCTCTCGCAAGGTTTTATATGTACGTATATTGACCTACACATTTATAAAAAAAAAATTTTAAATATTAAATAAACAAACGAAATATAGCCAAAACTGGTCAACATAA
>NW_016204370.1:0-2253 GCF_001687245.7 Rhagoletis zephyria
TTTTCGACAAATAACATATTTAAATAAAAATTCCTTTTCACCTAAAAAATTACATTCTGAAAATATTTCATATTTTTTTTTGTTTTTTTCCTAAGCGTCTTTTTCACGAAAATATAAAAACAAGGAAATCCTTAAAACTTCTTAAGCAATAAACATACATTGGTAATTATCTTTTTTTGGTGTTTTTTGCATAAAAAACTGAGTGACATTCAGAAAATATTTAGCCGTACACTTAAAACACAAAATAATTGCTTGTTTAAAGTTATTTATTATGTCATTCGCTCAAAACCTTCTTGCACTTCTCAACTGCAATGCCCTTAGGCAAGCAAAACAACTAATGGAAAATTCAGGAGGGACAGTATTATAACACCGTGCGATAGTAAATTGTACACACAAAAAAATAATGAATATATTCGAGAAACTATGGGTAAATTATAGTAAACCTGCGCCTAGTTTTTCTCTCTGATGACTGGATCTTTTAAAAGGACTTTGAAATGAAAAGAATATTACTATTTCAAAAAATTATTAAAAAAATTCAATGCATTGTAGGGTAACTATAAGGATATCATGTATGTAAAAGAAAAACTTCTGTAGAATTATACCAGAAAAGTTTGTGGTGCATAAGGACGAATGGATATGGAAAATGTTCATTACAAATTTTGCTCTTAAATATCCTTGATTTTGAATTTACAACATCTTTATTTTTTTTATCGTCGTTTAAAGTACAAAACCGCGTATCAACAAAATGCGAACCGCGTATGTGAGGTTGCATCAATTATTTTCTAGCTTTATACGCCTTTGGTTAAATCTTGGACATAATTTGTACAGAAAAATAATAAGAAAAGTTTAACTTGAAAAACATTGCGAATATTCTAAAAACATCAACACGTGCCCAATTATTTGAGCCACTGTATGCGTGTTTCTGTTCGGCTGGACATAAACTTTCGACACATTTATGCAATTGAACCATTCATACACCGCTGAGGGATTTTAATACAAACAAAGTAAGCTTTTGCATATTGCATTTCCGAAAATGATAAATTGTGATGGGATTAAGTTTCTGGTCTGCGATGGTGCAGCTATTACTAACGTAATTCGTATAGCAGCAACCCGCTGGAATGAGAAAGTTGCCATGCTTTGACCGCAAGCTTTTGAGAGTTGGTTAAAAAGAAATATGGTTAATAGATAAATCTCCCACCCCACTGGAAGCTAGACTCAAATTTCTAGCTAGTGCAGTGCAACGAATAAGTAATAGAAATTTTCACAGTCCAAAGTTTTGTTAAAGATAAACTAAACATAAAGGATGGATACCTACTATGAAAACTTCGGGTTGAGTATTTGATCGTTGGCGGAAATATTCGATAAAATAAATCAGTATGCATTTTGAGTTCTTTATTCATGTATTTAAATTGATATATCTGTGGTCATCAGCAATAATCGCCTAAGTCGAAAAACCTGAAAAAAGCAAAAATCACAAAAGAAAAATGATGAGTTTATAGAAATTGAGATAAACATTTTAAAAGACAACATTGTAAATCAAATTTGAAATAAGTTATCTTATTTATTGAGCAAATTTAGAAACAATTTTATTTATGATCCTTTTTAAAGAAAATATATATATATTTTTTTCAGTAACTAAAATTTATAAGGGTGTCATTTCCTGATACCAAATAAAATGNTGTCGTGCACAGAACAAAACGAAATTTGCCAAATAGCTTAAGGAAATAAATTTACAGACAGCTACCAATTTTTGGCGTTATTCTGCTTATAATTGTAACAAAAATTAAACTTAAAAAATTAAGTATGTTTGGAAGGTAGCCTGTCCTTGCACAGATGTTGCCGAAACTTCGAATTTTTCTTACTTTACATATTCTGAAACAGCACACCAAATTTAATTTTTCTGCGATGATTCGCATAATTTTTCCAAATCACTATGAACCTCACCTCTGCCTGAATCGTAATTACCCTCTGTGCGAGCATTGAACGAATTCAATTTACAGAATCTACTCCATACTTAAGAGTCGCATGGCACATGCTATGGGAGTTGACCACCTGTGTAATTAATTGTAGATTTTTATAAGACCTTCAAACATCTTATTACAGAGAGCTAAATTTGCGCCGATAACTTTGCTAAATCTCAAATAAAGACGCAAAAGTATGTATAAAACATTTTGTAGATGAAAATGCATCTCAGCGTTGCACTCTGTATACAAGTCTACAACTATAGAAAGATTGCTGAATATCAAATGCTTG
>NW_016204371.1:0-1437 GCF_001687245.7 Rhagoletis zephyria
TTTATGTACACTTTTGTACATTTAATTCATTAAGTTAATTAACAAAAAATGCTTCTATTCTATTATTTCATTGCCATTTTTAAAGTTAGTTAGTAAACGAATTATTTTTTACATTACACTTTGCTCTGACAGCAAACAAAAAAGTAAAACATTTTAAAATTTGTTGATTTTTCTCAATATTCTTTTCAAACAAAATTAAATTTTGAAAAATATGAGATTTGAAAAAACGGCGTTTCAAGCGTTTATTTGACGTTTATTGTATACCTGGTTAAGGGCGAAATTGTCCTCAGTTCTGAGGTGATCCAGCTTTTGCTCGACACCATCTCCTCGGTGGGCCGACTGTTCACTTCGGTGGTGAGTCAGCTGGTGAAGATCGTCTTAGGACTGGTGAAAGCGGGCAACGATGATGCCCGTGTTCTCGCCAAAACCCTCCTCGATGTCCTTTCCGGTGCCGTCAAAGTACTTGTCGGCCTCCTCAAGACGGTCACCGATGCCCTGGCCGACGCTGCAAGCCAGCTCAGTGAGGAGGACAAAAGCGTCCTCATCGGATTGCAGTCAGCCCTCAACNTCAAAACTCAACTGACCGATCTGCTGACCACTGTGAATGGCCTCTTGAGCACCGCCGCCAGCAGTGACAATGAGAAAGTGCTGCTGAACGAAATAATTGCCTTGCTGGGCTCCATCATTGACCTCATTCCCGCTGGTATTCAAGCTGGTCAAGGGCAGGGTGGTGAACAAACTTGAAAAAGCCCGTTTTTCTACTAAAAACTAAGCATTTTACCAAAAAGTGTGCAGTAGTTTTTGTTAGTTCATTTACACGGCCAGATTTGTTGTAGCACCTAAAAATGTTTTTTTGCATTTGCAAATAAACGTTATTACTGTCTGAGCAAATCGGTGACTGGAGGCATTTTTCCCAATAGTAAGCAAAACACAAGCAGCTGATTTTATTCGTTTGTCACGCTGGTGGGCACTGCGCTTCAGTGCTGCAGAAATGGCTTGCTTGTGCAGGANTTGGACACATGAGGCAGCTCGATGCGCTTCTGCGACAAGTGAGCGACTGTCTGAAAAGTCAGCCAGTGACAGAACAGAGCAGAGAAAGGGATTTGTGGAGTCTGGTGTTTCAACCACAAAAATTTTTCAATTTTTTTAATTTTTGATTTAGGCAGAGTAAAAACGATTGTTCACCAATGTAAAATGCAATTTTCGCTTTTAAAGACTAAAACATTTGTGACGTTTAGTTTAGTTCAGCCAACTTAACCAACAACAATTGCCCATTTGTTTTATTTTTTACATTTGTTTCATCATGGTTTTTAATTTGTTGAAAAAATTGTGCAATAAGTGGTTTGAAAAAAAGAAGAAGCCGATCAAACTGTTAAACACTGACTGTTTTTATCTGATTATTGAGCAAGTTCCTCTTGCAGAACGCCTTCAAACGGT
>NW_016204371.1:1460-1755 GCF_001687245.7 Rhagoletis zephyria
TGTGTAAAGCTCAGAAAGAACTTACTCTTCAAATCGGACGTAGAGGAAGTCAGTGGGAGGAGATTGCTAGAGACGTTACAGCAAATCAACTGCTGGTCAATGCGGCTAACCACTTCTACACACTGACTGTTGCACATCTAAACGGCAAGTTGACCAGTTACCTCAGAGACACTTTTCCTCGTCTTCAAACGCTGACAGTGATTGTCGATGACCAGACAGAGGATGTCAGTCTTATCCACCACCTTCCACGGTTGATCTCCTCGTACACTGACACGCTCACCACACTGCTGCTTAT
>NW_016204371.1:1802-2253 GCF_001687245.7 Rhagoletis zephyria
GTATTTCCTCTCTTAATATCAAACATCGACTCTCTACACAAGCTGCAGCATTTATCGTTATTTGATTCCTCAAGAGACCTCGAGGCTCCTCCCTTTGACCTTCCAAACCTTTTCTGCACTTTTCTCAACAGTTTAGACTTTGTTTTTTTAAGTTCACCCCCAAATATTGCCCATCATTGGGTGGCCAGTTTGCAGGGTCGAACAAAGCCAAACCTAATGCAGGTCAACTTTAAAACTAAAGGGAAGCATTTTGAAGAGTCACTTTTTTCCTATCCAGTTGAAATTGCAGCCCATTTCAGCACTTTTTACCCGGCTCTCTTCAGAATGGCAGTTGATTTGATAAACTTTATCAACACCTTTTCCAACTTGAGAAGCGTTTGGCTAGGCACGCATAACCTGTCAATAATGGGGACGCTATTTCAGCTGGACAAACTGCCGCACCTGACTGAGC
>NW_016204372.1:0-2253 GCF_001687245.7 Rhagoletis zephyria
CATCGAGACATACTGCTTATCCACTTTGAAAGTGAAAGGTGTACAACTAACAATTATTTGTCTAACTTTTTTTTCTAGACCTTAAATGAAGCGCCAGCTATATCTAAAAATATCCTGAACGCGAACTCCCCGCACTAAAAAAAACCATCTTTGTGCGTCTAATTACATACTACCGCCTAACAACTTTTCATAGCTGATTATTTACCCGACATTGGCTATGGCCTTTCATGCGACAATTTCTGTAAATAAAATAGGGAAATACACTTTGTGTTTTAGTGTTACCCACGTCCACGCATCTTCCCCTTTTGTGCTACACACTTAGCGTAGAGTTATAGAACCACTTTTGATAGTTCGCAGATCAACTCCCTCTTTGCTAACATTTTTACGTTGCTACTTAAACTTGATATTTCCCTTCACACCCCTCTGCAGCGTAAAGTCACCAAACTGACCGCCAAGTCGATCGTTAAATTCAAACAACTTAACTAAATGCATTTTCACGATTTGCAAGTATATAAACGTAAAAATTAAATAAAATTTAAAATAGAAAAGTAAATAAAAAATGCAAAGTAATAAATGTAAACACAATTGACAGTATCTTTTCAGAGTTCATGAAATAAATAAACGTATCGCAAGCGCCTGTGCCCCCATATGCATATATTTGCTATAAATTCTGTCACCAGTCTTTCGTATTTTCCGTCTCTTTTTGCAATGAAGAAATAAAATGTTTATGGCAACGATGAAGTTATCAGACTAGAAAATAAACTCTACTTGGCAGCGACCCAAAAGAAAAGGGCAAACGAAAAACAACGAAAATGCGTTAAAGGCGGACGAGAATTGAAAATGCATAGAAAACTTTACAGACGTTAGCCAGCTGTTGAGGGGAGAAAAAGGGTGAACGAAATTTATAGTACGCCCTAGTGAGTGGCAATACATATGATTCAACGGCTGTCTAACAGTGGCGACGACTATGTCATGCCACAGACAACTGCCGTACGCTGGCTGGTTGGTTGGCTAGCTGGCTGCAACAGACGCCGCGGTGTATGTGTGCGTCGAGTTAGAACACTACTGATGAAATATGTACTTACAGTCAGCGTTAAAAATATGAATACCCTGACATTTTGACGATTTCTTTATTTATATTTTGCAAACCTATTTTTTTTATTTCTTTTTTATAAAAATATAGTTCTTTCAACAGCAAAAACCAGCATAATCATTTTTTTTTCAATTGCATATAGAACTAGGGAATAAAAACCAGCATAATCATTTTTTTTTCAATTGCATATAGAACTAGGGAAAAATCAAGTAATACCAACAAATTGCTTCAAAATTTTTAGGTGCAAGTTTGAAGTCTCTAAAAATTATTGTTGATTTTTGAAATTTTTTTTTTGTCAAGGGTGTTACGCATTTTCTTCCATATAACCCATGAACAAAATCTAAGTAAAAAAAAAAAATTCAAAAATCAACGGTAAGAAATCGAATTGAAAAGTTGAAAATTTTTATGAACATTTTTTGAAATTTCTTGAATTTTTCCGAATTCTATATAATATTAAAAACAAAAATATTCTCGAGCGAGCAGGACTGTAGGCAAGCAACGCACAATGTATNTGCCCCAGCTAAAGGATTAAATTTGGAAATTTGCTTGTAATGAGCACTTATAATAATTAGAAATGTATTTATTCAAAATTTTAATAAGGGAAGTGTCACGGTCTCTTGTCCAAACTTAACTCTATTTACACATTTAAAAATTACATGACTGAATGAAGTCTTCTCTGTTGTCTGAATATTTAAACTATTTCCTTCACTATCCAGCTTCTAATTTTTTCCTAATTTTATCTTCATTCTAAAAATTATTTTTCAACGACTTCTGTTCAACTGCAAATGGAAAATAAAATGATTTGAACCAAATTCAATACCTTGCTTTTGGTCACTTTCGACTGAACTCGGGCCCTGTGTGCACTATGCAGCGGCACCCAGGTTGAAACACAATTTATGTGAGCTTACAGTTTTGGCAAACCCTACGAATTATTTGTGATCCCTATGATGATATATGACGTATTGATAGGAAAAACATTATGTACCGATACACAGATCCATGCAGACTTGCATAACATACTCCCGCGAATGTGCTTAGTGCCGCTTTGCTTGTCTGAAAATCATACGCTGTCCGTGTATTTGGCCGCCGAACTGGTTGACCAGCACCTATCTCTGGCTGGCATCTCGAGTGTCACTCCACTTAGAAGTGTACTCGCATTT
>NW_016204373.1:0-331 GCF_001687245.7 Rhagoletis zephyria
ATTGGAGCACTGGCAATCAACAATTCGAGGTAACATTAGATGAAAAGAGAAAGAGAGCGAGGGGGGGGGGAAGACAAGTCGGGCACCAATTCTTCTTCCACTACCAAACACAAGCAGCAGTAATTGCCATTGCTGGTGCTGCTCATCAGCCTGTCTAATTAAAGCTAATGCAAACACACCAACACACATAGGCAGGCAGGCAGGCAGGCAATCGAAGTGAATGGTAGTGCCTGTGCCAGAGCAGAGCAGGCAATCAGTGGTGAGCACTTCAGCAGTGGTGTGCACTATCGCAAGAGGACCAAACCATATCGTCATCATCAGTCTATGAGCG
>NW_016204373.1:361-2252 GCF_001687245.7 Rhagoletis zephyria
CAGCAGCAGCCGAGGCTCTGATTCGATTACAAACTACGACCAAAGAGCGATAGATGGTAGGTGATTGATTGTGCCACCAGTGCCACACTGATGATGACGACGATGATGAGCAAGAAGTGTAGCCCAGTGATCGAGGCATCACCACACCACACCACACCACACACACTTGTCAACTTGGCAATTCTGCTGCTCAAGTCAGAGACAAAGGAAGACGACAGGCAGTGCAAATTAATCGACATTGACTTGATGGAGAAAATCTTTGACAAGAGCTGATTCGCGGAAGAGAAAAGAAGGAAAAGGGTAAGGTTAAAAATAGAGAAAAACGGCAGTGGAGGNAAAATCTTTGACAAGAGCTGATTCGCGGAAGAGAAAAGGAGGAAAAGGGTAAAGTTAAAAATAGAGAAAAAGCGGCAGTGGAGCTGCGCACTTCTGAGAACCTCATCGAAAAGGATGAAAAAAAGAAAAATGTCCTTGCACTCTTAACAATTGACAATTGACAACTACTTGTGCGTGTGTGTGTCGGTCGCTGATTATAATAAGGGGGTAATTAGAAACAAAAGTAAAACACCAATTGTAATGGCTGCAGATAATAATAAGACAGAGAAGTGGTGGCTGATACGCCTGAGCTGACATATTGATGATGATGACATTAGCATTGTAAGATAAAAGAGCAAGTGAGTGAGAAAGAGAGAAATAGATTTTAGAGCAATAAATGTAAAATAACTGTAAATAACCNTAATTAGAAACAAAAGTAAAACACCAATTGTAATGGCTGCAGATAATAATAAGAGAGAGAAGTGGTGGCTGATACGCCTGAGCTGACATATTGATGATGATGACATTAGCATTGTAAGATAAGTGAGCAAGTGAGTGAGAAAGAGAGAAATAGATTTTAGAGCAATAAATGTAAAATAACTGTAAATAACCGTAACTGATACAGCCAACTTTGCACTTTCTTTGCTCCCTTAAAAGTCCATCCACTGAAACTCCAACTTTAATCTCCCCACTAAAAGGAAACACAAGCAACCCCATAACTCTTCGGTAGGTGACACAATCTCAATCTCAAGTGAAGGAACATCTTTTTCCAGCTTCAACACGGAAGTACAAAAAACATTTAGGGAGATGATTTTCACTACACTGGTCTCTCCTTTCCCGTCTCACCACCGGTGGACTTGACTTTGAGCATCTCTTCTCCTTCTCCTCTTCTTCTCTTGCTCATCCTTTCTCAGAAAGTCTCTCTCTCTCTCTCCTTTTTCTGCCAGTGGCAATCAGCGGCTCTCATCATCTCACACAGACCACTATCGCTAGCGGACATTCAAGTGCAAGCTCATTTACTGTAGCCTGGCTAGCTCTCGGCTTATCATCGGCCTCGCTACACTTCTGTCTTTCCTGAGCAAGCAAGCAAGCAAGCAAGAGAGCATCGTTTATGCCATCTTCCCTCACCGATTTTGATCCTACAGCAGCGTCCCTCACTAACTTGTGGCAGCAGCCGCAGCAGCCCTCATCATCAGCGTTCAATTTATATTATTACATTGGAAAGCAGCAGCAGCCCTCATCAGCAACAGCAACAGCAAAACTTGGATCATGAACTGCTGCTGCTGCTGCTAATGAAGCTAATGAAGCTGATGCTCCCCTCCTCATCAACTGAGTGTGTGCAAGGCAACAGTTGTTGCTGGAGTTGTAGTTGCTGTACAGTAGAAACAGTAGATCACATGGTTGCTGCTGCTCCAGTAGATCCACTAATAAAGGCAAAGGAAAGAAAGAAGTAGAAGACGAAGACAGTGCGAGTGCAGTGAAGCAGCAGCAGCAGCATCAGCCAGTCACTCAAAGTATAAAGACTCGCTGGCTGGTGCTCACTCCCTGCCAAGATCAGTAGTAGTGAGTGAGCAAG
>NW_016204375.1:0-2252 GCF_001687245.7 Rhagoletis zephyria
CATATCAGTGAAAAGATAATTAGAAACGTTTCTTGCAACCCAGCTTATGAGTGTAATGTGATTGTATGTAAATACCTACATAAATAAGTTTGTTCAAAATAAACAGGACCATTCTCGCGCAGCTACACATCGATTTGCTAAAATACGCACAATTTTTTTTCCTTGGAGGTACAAATGCTTGTAATCGCCTTGATGACTGCCTGTCTGTCAATGTGCAAGCAAATGTTCTCGCGATAGTTGGGAGGGGTTTGTTATAGTAGTTAATAAGAGTAAAAGTCTGTTGTAGATAGAGCTCCGGACGATCGCATATATCTAGAGGAATTGCATAAATACATAGGGTGATATGTCCACCAGCTGTTGTAAATTGCTGTGGTCAACAGAAGCTGTACTATCCCGTCAATCTAAGCTCCAACTTTTCCACTGAGGGTTTTGCATCTAAGCTAGTTTTATGTAAGTTTATATTACGTTTTAGTTCTACGATAGGACTAATGTAAATCTCTCTCTCTCACACAGGGCGGAAATGCTTTACATTTTCCTGTCATTTTCCGGAGCGGGTTAAGGTTTACTAGTTTGGTGAAGACCAGATCGGATTCCTCTTCGTACTGTTTGGTGAAATCGTTAACACTAAACAGCCAGAAATGCTTGGTATAATATTTCGCGCTGGAATAATGAAATAGTGTAACATGAAAAGTATAGTTTTGAGAAAAACGAATTGGAAGTTTTTATAAACCATTACAAACCATACAAATACAATTTCGTTTTTCGGGAATAAATTAGTGAGCCAAAGAAATATTTAAGAAAACTAAAGATTTTTCTGATAGATTAAAGGATTGTCGATCCAATGGTGCAATTATCGAACAATAGTGTATGTGGCATTTACACTGTTTCTTTATTCGAGCGACGATTTATATTAAAATTAATGACAAGCTTGATTAATACCCCGTCCCTTGATAATAGTTATCGATGACTTAAAAAAAATTTTCTCACACATATTTATTATCAAAAGACTTTTATAATTCTTACGAAAATTTGGATGACTTTTTTAAAACTCCGTCATGAAATAATTATTATTCTGGGTCTCTGGTATTTTTATCTTCAACCTTGTCTTTACATATCTTAATTTTTATCCATATTCTTATCTTAGGTTTTATACATGTTTACCTTTATCCTTGTATGTATTAAGCGTAATCTTAATCTTATTCTTTAAACGCAACTTACATGCTTCTTGTTATTGTCAAAGCATTTATGACGCATTTTTGACTACTACTCTACAATTCACTAACGCCTAAATATAAAGAAGTTTCACTTCAAAAATATATAAACTAAATTTAGCTTCTCAACAAGGTTGCAAAACACTTTGGGTATTAGGCCGTAATTTTATGTAGAAACGAAAGTTTGTTAAATATNCTGAAAACTTCCTTTAAAATCTAGCTATGAATGTTAAGACAAACGTAGTAAAAATAGTATTAGAAAAACTGAATGAGTATAATTATTAATCTGCTAAAAATACAAGTTTTTTTAAGTACTTTTATCAATAAAAAACTAAAGTTTTACCGCTCTATTCGATAAGTATTTAGATATGTGATTGCTCTCTCTAATTTTGGTTAGCCAAATTAATATTTAACCGCCAAACTTTGATTTGGAAAAATTGCTAAAAAGAGCAGGAAAACAAATACGAAGAACACGTCGTCTTCCCTAGTAATCAAAACCATTGCCCTGCAGCAGATTATAATCATCTTTAGCAATCTGTTTAGTAACAACTAAAAGCAGCGGCAAATTTGATTTTCTTACGACTCAGACGCGTCATGGCGTATACGTAACATGGTAAATTTATAATACGAAACTGTGCTATATTTAACTTACTAAACGCGTTTGTGTAGAAAAAATGTACTAACCAATTGCAATAATTGAACAAAAGCTTCCTGGCATACTCATCAACTTACTACATTTCGATTTCCTTTTCACGTTTGTGCAAAGCGCATCAGCAGCAAGTTAAAAGTGTTGAATAAGAGTGCGAGTAAATTTAAAAAAAAAAAAACTAAAATTCTGCTGATTCGATTGTTCACGCTTGTAGTCACACAGCTGTTAACAGATGTGCCACATAATATCTTTCTGTGATGTCTGGCTTTAGTGCGAGTATTAGTTTGTCCGTATCTGTGTTTGCCTCGTGTTCGCCACGTTTGCGACTACCAATGACTACTCCTCGGTCGGTTAAGCTACCTCTTAACGATCTCGTTGTGTCAATATGTGCA
>NW_016204376.1:0-2252 GCF_001687245.7 Rhagoletis zephyria
GACCCGAAAGTAATTCCGTATTTTGTGCTTTATAAATACAAATAAAAATGCATAATACATTTGAAAGTATATACATACATATGTAATAAGTATATTGTGAATTATTTCAGGTTTTGGATAAACCTATCTTACCAAGAATATATTTGCGTAGCCTATACTTGAATTGCATGGGGCTCGGATGGTCATATAACCCACGTTTTGCTCGCATCGCACCGAAGAAATTTTCTAAAATGTCTTGGTTTAGTCTATAAGTAAGAATATAACTGAAACCAAACTTATTTTGTACATAGAGGTATAGCTCTCTAAGTGATTTGTTGCTCATCAAAATCCCTTTCTGGAATGGCAACAGTGNTAGCCTATACTTGAATTGCATGGGGCTCTGATGGTCATGTAACCCACGTTTTGCTCGCATCGCACCGAAGAAATTTTCTAAAATGTCTTGGTTTAGTCTATAAGTAAGAATATAACTGAAACCAAACTTATTTTGTACATAGAGGTATAGCTCTCTAAGTGATTTGTTGCTCATCAAAATCCCTTTCTGGAATGGCAACAGTGTCCTTTTATTTGTAGCTCTTATATCAAGAACGAGTGCATCCATTGCGGCTAAAATTGTATTCTGTTCTTCTAATTCTACTCCGTAAGGCTTTTTGGAAGGGAAGTTTTGAACTGTGGTAAGCTTTGAGTTCATTAGGTCAAACCAGTCATTGCCAAATTCAATTAAATCAGCGGTATCGAGCGGATTATACAGCTCCACGCCCATTTCGTAGCAACGTCTGATGACACTTGCTGTGTTATTTGAAAATAACTGCACGGCTGGGCCTACTTTCTGTCGACCAGAATGGTGGACCGTTAAATGTTTTTCGGTCAATTTATGAGTGATGGACAGGTCCGACGATGATGTACACTGCATTGTTTGTAAAATCGTCAGCGACGTTATTATTTTATTTCCAAAAACGAACCCAGTGTCTAAAAAGTGATTGCGGAAAAGTTTTAGCAAATGTGGGGCGTCAGCAAAAACAAAATTTTGCTACATTCTTCATACGGATTCGGGAACCATGTTTTTCTAAAGGAACGGAAACAAGTTACACCTTATTTGGTTGATACAAATGAAAAATGTAAACCTGTGGAAACGCCTAATTCTTTCCAGAGCCCTTGATTTCGCCGGATTTAACAAAAGCTCTGGATTCCAAGTTGCTGAAATTGCGTGCACACAAATACACTGCCGTCAAGAAAAACACTGGATACAATGCAGCGGTTCACTGCTACAAAACACTGGATTCTATGTGGCCTTACTGAAGTCAAATACAATAGTTGCGTTCCAGATGCTTGACGATTTGCAGGTTTTTACAGGAAGCTATTATAAGTGGCCACCATCCATAAGGTTTATTAATGGCGAAAACAGCTTTTCCTGCAAATCCTGTAAAAGCTACAAATCGTGAAGCATTTGGAACGCCACTAATGGGAGCAATGCAGGTCGCAAATGCTTTAAAAAAAGATTCAAGGCAGTTCCCATTTGTAAAAGCCACTTGTATATTCCGATGTGCACATATTTTAAAAAAACTACAAAAACGCTTTTAGCATATGAAAACTCACATTAGCCTCTTAAAATATTCACTACGAACTNTATATTTTATAAAAACTACAAAAACGCTTTTAGCATATGAAAACTCACATTAACCTCTTAAAATATTCACCACGAACTTAATTATTGCTTGAAATTTTATATTTAATTGAATATTGTTCAAAATTTTCCAAATAAGAGCAAAATTTTCAGCTTTACAATTTGAGAAAATAAAGAATAGATACAAGAAACAGTGATGACTACACATACTTTCCAACGAAATACAGCACCGGAGTAATATTACTACTATTTTCCTTGTGTTTTGTAGAATAAAAAGGTAAAGAAGCATCATTGGAAATAAGCATGCCGATTTTGTCAAAATTACAACAAACACGTCTCTACTGACAACACCTTGTTATTATACCACCATGCCCCTTGATGAAAACATCGCAAGGTAAAAAAAAATTCAAAACTCAAACTCACACACACATTCCCGTTTCCAATCTCAAACAACAACAATTGTGAACAATTTAATTTTTTATTTTTTTTTTTAATTGTATATGGTTTTAAAATGCTTGCAAACGTCAGAAAAAATGTCATGGCCGACGAATTGAGATTATGAGTTTACCTTGTAATGTTTTTTCATGGGTAAAACCCATGGGCTGCGTTTCTTTATACATTCCGGATAATC
>NW_016204377.1:0-2252 GCF_001687245.7 Rhagoletis zephyria
TAAGGTCTGCAAAAGTCCCTTTCGTTTCACCGTAGAAAGAAACCTATAATGGTCGCTTATCCTTAATGATACTATTCAGCTTAAATGCTTAAATAAGTGGGTGCCACGTAAAAGGGGTGTTCGTGGATGTCTAACCTTTTGTTGTTGACTGTAAATACTCAACATGCAACTAAGCATTAGTTTCACTAACAGCTGTTCGCGCGCTCAAGTTCAAGTCTTGGCCAACACAGACCAACAACAATAGAGGACAACACAACAATATGTACAATGCTGGTGCTCGTACCCAATTTTTAAGCGAAATATTAAAGTGTTTCATTCATTACCGCAAATTAGATGATTTTGATTCAATTACAATTCGCTTTTTTTGTTGTGTTGTGTTATTTTTGCCCTGAATTCTGGAGGTTGTTTTATTTGAATTGTGCGCTTAAGTATAAATTGCTTTAACGTTTAAAGTATTAAAGCTGATCGACAATATTAGGCAGTTTTTAATTAATTCAAACGTTCTCTCAGGTTCACTACGTATATGCTTTGAAGGGCAGAGTCTTAAGGTTTTTATTCTTTCATGGCGGCCGCAGGGCGTTTCTCTTATGATCGCAGAGGAGACTTTCGACATCATAGCATCTCCTTCGTTGTTAATGGGCGGAAGTATTGCAAAATTTCATGTTTCTAGCTGCATAAATGGAGAAGTTATAACGAAAAACGATAACGATGGAAACTATGTGTTATAGTGGTCCAAATGATTAATACATTATAAAAATACACCTACTTACCAAATTTCATCCCGATATTGCGAGAACTGAGACAATTACAAAAAAAAAGTGAAAAGCGCCCATTTTATTAATATGTTTTTATGGAGAATTAAAGAAAGATTACGATAGAGTAATTTAAAATCTCTACACTGAGCCAAAAATACTACGGTTTTTCCAACCAAGTTATTGTTTAATTTTTTCATGGTAAATAAACCGATTGTAAGAAATGCGATTAAAGTTGAACATTTGAAAACAATTTGCATTATTGTGGGCTTCCAGCAGGCTCGGTCAGAGGGACATTTAATTAATTAATTTTTTTGTTTTTTGTGTGGTTAATATTACCATAACCATGGCATTTTGTTAATATTTACCCAAAATCGCATCGATTCCTTTTCAAGCTTGAGTTTGGTAATATTTTAAGTGTTCAACTATTAATAGCTAAGTTAGCTTTAGAACAATCATGACCAGCTTATATATGGAAATATTAAACCTGTTTTTTTACCATTAAAGTGACGTAAGGCGAAGTCTCTACGATGAGTGGAAACCGAAGTATAGAGTCAATCTCTATTTGTTCAACCGAAACTTCATGCTGTAGAACCTTGAAGATTTAATGATGAAATTTATCATTCTTAAAAAATTTATAAAAACTTTATATGAATCTTTATAATATATAAAAAATAGGAAGTTTCAAAAATCTTTTAAGAATTTTGTCAATAAATCTTCAAGGTTCTTTGACAGATCAAAAGGAAAACAAAAATCTTCGAATAAGGCTTATGACATCATTTTTTACGAACCCTGTCCGATTTAAAAAAAAAAGCCTCATATACATACGAATTCATATAGAGTTCTAGGTCTACATTCATTAATAAGAAAGAATAAAAATGTCTTTTGCCGTAATTTTTANAAAACAAAAAACTAACAAACTAAGGGCCACAGGCTTGTGCGAGTGAAAGCTGAGCAGAACATTTCTAAGGGACAGAAAAGAGTTACGTTGAAGAGCAAGAAATGCCAGCATTGTGTGCAAGTTACACGACAAGGGCAAGTACTTCAGCCCCCGCATGACACTGGCCTTTTGTAAGTGGCTTGAAAATGTTGCTGCACCGCTCAATTTCATAGTCACCATTTTCCAGTAATGTTCCACTCATGCTTGTCTCTGCCAACCTGTATACTGGCACCATGAAAGTGATGGCATTGTTGTTGTTGTCATTTTATTATTTTCAATGTTCATTGTATTGTTATGTGTGTACTACAATAATACTTTGCTGCTAGCAAACTTTCGAGTTGCGTGCCCAACTGCTATTTTTGCACCATCAGCTGGGCGGGCGGACAAATGAAAGGATAGAAATATGTATTAATAAGAAAAATTATGCCAGCCAAAGTGTAATGTAATACTGTAATTCGTAAATAATATTGTAACAACATACAAATACATTTATATGTATGTATATGCACATTAGAAACGTGCCTTCGTACCTAACGCGTTTTTGGAAGGCAATTTCGAAA
>NW_016204378.1:0-2252 GCF_001687245.7 Rhagoletis zephyria
ATGAAACTTTGTTCAAATTAAATGAAACTTTTTTCAAATTAAATGAAACATTATTAAAAGGAAGTTTCATTTAATTTCAGTTAAGTTTCATTGAATCTGAAAAAGGTTTAATTTAATTTGAAAAATATTTCGCTTTATCTGAAAAATGTTTCTTTTAATTTGAAAAAGTTTTGCTTTGTTTGAAAATGGTTTCATTTTATTTGAAAAAAGTTTCATTTAAACTGAAATTGCTATATTATTGCAAGTCTCCTGAAGAGAAACAGAGTTTTTCGATCGAAAAATGTTGATTTTCAAGAATTCTATACCATTTCTACGAAAAAATTGTTTTTTTTCCTCTTCATAAAAATTGTAAAAGTATGCAATGTTTAACATTTGTTATTTAGTTTCTATTCGTATTTGTCCACATACTTAAATAGATCGAAAGAAATAGAAGAGCTCTTTAGAGGCGGGGACTGTATGTTCTCATTCTTTAGCCGCATTGAGTCAACACTTTGTTCCTGTCGTTTCTAAACAAAGATTCTCCAAAATTGTGTAACTCTAGGCTGTATTGCTTCAGAGCTCTATTTTGAATGTTCTCATAGAAAGCAGGTAAAAAACTCTTGAAACGACATATTCAACAATTTACCAAAATCGCCAGTTGCTGGCACCCACAAACATGCTCATACATGTTTCAATTATTGTTTAGTGATCTAAACCTTTCTTCTGGTTTAACTCGAAATCAGGAACTATCTATTGTTATATTATTCAAACTTTGGTTTCCTTTAAAGCAAAATAAGCCTCTTGAGAAATTTTCACAAAATTTGAAATTTGAAAAAATTGGTATATTTAAACCACTTGAACTTGTCGCTAAATCTACGTATGTTAGTGATGCTTATTTAGTTACTTTCTTTGAGATTAAAGCTACAGCACCGATGGTTGTAGGCTGAGCTATCTTAGCGGCTGGTTCACTAAGTAACTAGTGTCGCATGTCCGTGGTTCTTAATAGGCCAATATAGGTATTTTCTTGGTCTTCCACTTTTGATTTGTCATAGCACGCCGAGATACTGACCTTAGGATGAATGCTCTAGCTCCAGCCAATTCGAGAAATCTCTTGTATATTTTCCAATGATCGGGAACCGAGACGAGAGAGATATCTATTGATTCGGCCGTAGAGCTCAACGCAATGCCAGTGCCAGAAGTTCGGTTGACTTTGCAAGAAAATTTTTGTACACCTTTGCAGTCTCTTTTCAGTAGGGGTTGACTTCGCTATAATGCACTATTTTATTTTTCTCAAAATATACTAGGTTTTTTTTATGAAACTTTAACAGAAAGAAATTCTGTTCAAAAATACTTCTGCCGCTTTTCTTCGGCATCACAAAAAGGAGACTCCAAGCGCGGCCTAAGGCCGCCTACGCAAAAACAAGTTGCACACAGAAATACCGCTTTAATAGAGTGGCTGAAATAGTTCAAGTGATTTCGATCAATAAATTTTTAAATAGAAGCCTCCGCCTGGGGCTGGGGTCTTCACTTTTAGAATGTGAATATAGCCCTCTAACACCCCTCATACCCCGTTTTTTCCGATCAAGAGTGCACTATATCGAAATTTTCCCTTCAGTACTTTATAAGTCCTCTAGATCGCGGTTTCTGCTTTGATTTTGTTAGCAAAGTTGGGTAGGCGGATCATAAGGGAGGCATCCGGCTTCTCTGAGAATACTCGCTCCATTTGGACCCTTTAGTATAAATAGCAAAAGAAATGCCCTCGAATACCTCAACCCTTTCATTAAAGACACTTAACCTGAAAGGATTGCTGGAAATCTAGTGTAGGAGGTACATATGTAGTTTGGTAATTTTTCTGATTGTAAAAGCTTGTCAAGAATACGGAATCATATCATGTGCGGGTTTTCCAGGGCTGTTCAACATAAGGAAATCCAGTTCAATTTTGCTTGTATTTGACACTAAGGACACTGTAACTTTTTCACAGATTTTTTTTGTTAAAAATAACTACTTTCATCTACTTCCCAACACCGATATAGTCGGTCGGACGGAGTTCACTTACACCCGACCACCTCGCAAGCAAAAGTGTATGAATACAGCTAACATTGCTATAAATACATAGTAGCAAAAGGCATCATTAAACCTTAAAAAAGCACTAAAATAGAATATTTAAGAGGCCACAACGACGCCGATCGAGTAGCAAAAACTAACCGCAGCGAGAAGGGTATGGCAAAGGAATGCAGCAAAACATACATACATACAATTCGAAGGCACTCAGA
>NW_016204379.1:0-2252 GCF_001687245.7 Rhagoletis zephyria
TAAGTCAAGTTTATCACACAGTTCATTAGCCTCTTCTGTAAAATTATTGCAAAAAATTTATTTGAAGGGGAAAATCGCCAAAAATCGCCAATGGCGATTTCCTAAATTTTTACGTGCAAATGTCCAAAAAAATCGCCAAATTGGCGCGAAATCGCCAAATTTGGACACTCTGGGATTGACTGATGCTTTGCTACAGTGTTGTCATCTTTAGATTTTCAAAAAGCACCAAAAACTTGGAAAAAAGCGTTTTACCACACTAAAAGCACCAAATTTTTTTGAATCAAGGGATGCTTTTTTCATAACATAATACCGAAATACTGCACATTACAACTGGTATATCTCGAGAAAGAAAAATCGAATCATATCAAACGAAAATGATGCCCTAATTAGAAATGAGCAAATAATTTGATGTTTTCATTATATAACTTCAAATATCGCTAAAAACCGTGTTTTTGGCACTTTGAGGTTAGGATATCTCAAAATTCTAGTGATATAGCTATTGTGAGGCCAGATTTGGATTCAGCACCAAGAAACGATGTGTGGTAAAAAAAAAAACAAAATTTGTACAAATAATTAGAAAAGAAAAAAACAAATACTTTACTTACTTGCGTACTAGCATTTTCAATGCGAATAGAATTTAACAAGGTGGGTTTGCAGCTTCAGCTTTTTATCAATCATGGTTGTATTTTAGTCCATTTAAATTTGTAGATTCTTGTAAATTCAGTGCTGCCACAGCCTTAAATATTTCAAATTATTTCAGGTTTTAACTATCTCGAAGTAATTTTAGTTCAGAAAAAAACCACTAAAAAAGGCACTAGGCACTAAATAATTTTTTTTGGCGTTTTAATTTTCAAAAAGCACTAAATCTAGTGCTTAAAGCACCAAGTTGGCAACTATGCTTTGCTATCACTTCGGCAAAGCAAATCAAATCAGTTGCTGCTGAGACTTCACTGCGCACCTATTCGTATAACACACACACAAAATGTTTCGGGAGGAAAGGGAAATACATTTTTTATTGGTCGTAACCCAGAGATATTTTTTTCGTAAAACAAAATAATACATGCTTTTATTTGCCCCAAAAACATTAAAAATCGTATTAAACTTGATTTCGAATTTTGAACCCATTAACCTTTCGTGAATTGAAATACCATTTACGCCCAAAAGTTTTAAACTTTTTTTAATATTTTTATTGTGCTTTGTACCACGATTGTTTATTTTAAACTTTTTATTAAGAATTTCTAGAAAAATTTTAGGTATGCAGTTTTATAGCACATTAAATTTTAGTGCAAATTTCAAGATGCTAGGAAATCGCGTTGATTTTTAGCAATTGACAATTACTTTTATATAGAAGAAAATTCCTAGCACCGTCAGCAAAAAAACATAAACATTAAATAAACAAAAGATAAATAGCCAAAACTGGTAACAATGTCACTTAATCTTATCAGCTGACCATACTTAAGTGCATATAACATATTTATAAATTTACTAGCAGAGCACCCGACGTCGTTCGGGGTAAACAAATCAAAATATAAAACAGTAATACAAATATTCAGTTCAGCATAACTTAAAGGAGACAAACTATTTTCTTTGTTTACATTAAGGCATCCTTAGGAGCATACTTTTGGCTTTATCGTGCTATAACTAATATATATGGATTATCACTTGTACTAAAAATTTTATTCCATTATTAATATTAGATGGATTAAGGTAAGGATCAAGTTTCTAAATTAAAATTATTCTACTACGGTACATTCCGTTTAGCTGCCTATTCGATTAGCTGTTTTATTTAGCTGCACTTTTCTAGTAGAATGCTTAATTCGGAAGGAGTTTTATTCATTATGAACGAACCTTTTTCGTTTAACAGCATCGCGAGATTAAAAAAAGATTTAATCTTTCCATTTCAAAATAATTTAAAGACGGTAAGGTTTCAAAAAAAACACACAGGTATAAATATCCGAGTTATCTAATAGATAAATATATATACGTATATCCCCCTTTTACAAACTCATTTATATATACTTTACTCAGGACACCTCCCATATTTAGATACCTATGTATGAATACCAAATTTCAAGTTCATGTGACTTATGGTTCCCAATTTATGGCTGATTAAAAATTTCACTCGTACAGGATATGCCACGCCCCTTTTATAAACTCATTCATATATATCTTACTATAAGCACCTACCATGAATATGTCTGCGTACCAGATTTCAAGTTCGTGTGACTTATGGTTCCGTAGATATAGCTGAT
>NW_016204380.1:0-2252 GCF_001687245.7 Rhagoletis zephyria
GTAGGTATGTAAATACGTTCTAGTATGACATTTCTCAATTGAGCTCTTTAGTGTGGTAAGACATTCGTGTGGTGGCAACTCTTGCTGTCGCTTTCCCAACTGCGTTTCCGGCAGCAGCTAATGCCTCAAAATTTACTATGAAATGCATAAAAATTGTTGTCTTTGTGGTATTTTCGGAATCTCAAAGTATTGTAGTCCAAAATGTGCACATAAATGCGTGGTTTTCCGATCACTTTGATTTAACCCAAACCAAACAATTTATGTATGAAGTTTTATAGCCCATTAAATTTAAGTAGGTAAAAGTGAAAATTTGGAAGACGCTAGGAAATCACGTTGATTTTTAATCGTTTTTTTTTGGCCGACGGCGCTAGGCATTTTCTTCTATATAAAAGGCACTATCCTAAGTTAAAACGTGAGTGAATTGAACCCCTACTTGGCTTCTTATATTTTTTAGTAACTAATCTTTAACAAAGCGATAATTTGTGTTAGCTTAAAGCCCTTCACCCCAAGCCCGAAGATTTTGTTGCCATGTATCCACAACTCCTGGATGTGGGCCACGTCAAGTCCACCGGAAACCAGGCGGACCTCAAGATCGGCGGACGCGAGTTTAGGATGGTGCAGGTTGATATGGATCAACTTCGTACGAATCCGTCCGCTTTACCTCCACCATTGTGACATCGGCGAGGAAATCGTCTTCATAAACCAGCGACCCCAAACCGCTGCGCATTCCGGACTTGTCGCTCTCCTCATTAAGGTCCAAGCCCGGCTCGTCGCTGCGGTAGATTCGATCGGTTGCGTCAACAAATCCGAATCTGACTATCTNTAAACCAGCGACCCCAAACCGCTGCGCATTCCGGACTTGTCGCTCTCCTCATTAAGGTCCAAGCCCGGCTCGTCGCTGCGGTAGATTCGATCGGTTGCGTCAACAAATCCGAATCTGACTATCTAATCCTTCTGCGCCAATGGGGCGAGCGATTCGGCGTTGAGGATCAGCAACCTTCTGTTCTCTGTCGGCAGGTCCTTGTTGCAAGATCTAAAGATCCACTCTTTTTTTCAGGCTCGGCCGGTTTAGCCGGAATGCAAACCAGAGCCCTAAGGCTGCTAGGAATCTCTTCCTTGCTGACGTCCTCGAGCTTGGCTCCCGGCCAAACCTCACCTACCTTGCTGACGGCCAACCTGTAGAGCTGGGCTGACCTATGGTCCTCGCAAGCGATGAGCTTTGCTCTTCCCTGATATCAACCGGAATCATGGCAGAGCGGAGGAGGTCCAAGGTTTGCCTCTAAGAGGAATATTGCGGCAATGGCCTTCTCCACCGGCCTCCATTTCTCCTTCGGGATAGTCTCTTCCCCCTCCCCTCTGCCGATGATAGCCAGTACCCCACCGCCACCCTTAAATACAACCCTGAAGGAGGGATATTTATGGCCGCCTGTTCTCGGTCTTTTGGCGGCCTTATCCCCTTCCTCTTCAGCAGATCGTTGCCTCTTTGGAGCAGTGCCTACCGGTTTATCCAAGCTGCTACTCCCCTCTCCCAATATTCCTCCATCAGCTGTTCTGTTGGCAGGTCCCCTAACCTATTAACGACCCTAATGGCCGCCTTTTTGTCGCAGTAGGCCTGCTTAGAGGGGCGGACATGTTCAGCCGGCCCCCTGACCTGTGGTTGCAACCTTCTTTGAGCTGCTGGATATATCAGCAGCATCCTGCCGTTTAGCCTTGAAGCAGGTGCCGCACCCCTCCCTTGGGTTGTGATGTGTGTGTTTTTGGGTCTAATTTGCCTAGGCGGAGCTGACGTCGCAGCTCCCGCCGAGAAACGGTTGGAGACTTTAGAGGACATTTGCTATACGCTGTTCGTTAGTACACTACTAAACTTACCGTAACTGCGCACCTTTATACGTGGCGTAATCTTAAAGGTCATCTACAGACTAAAAGCGAGGCCAAGATTGCTTGTGGCAATTAGCTCGACGACGCAATTATATTTTCAATGCACCAGGATAGTACACGACCATTACTTTTGCTAATCGGATTCCAAAATGTTAAGTTCTCAGTGGCTGAGTGCTGACTTAAGATCAATACTGACCCCGGGCTCAGACATTGCCGAATCTTCATTAATGTCTCCAAATCTGGCATTGGGTCGGGATCTCAGAGTAGTGGGAATGGGCATCACATTTTTCTTGTGGCAAATGCCTTGGTATTCTAATTCGAGTAGTTGGAGATTCCGAAGTTTACGCACCTATAGTGACAGTCAAGCTGCACTT
>NW_016204381.1:0-2252 GCF_001687245.7 Rhagoletis zephyria
TATTCTAGTACTTACAAACATCGGACCAAAATTATATTTAATAACATTTCATGCTCATGAAAGATATAAAAAGAAATCGGAGTAAATTTACTCCGATCGGAGCAAAGTCCGGACGCTGATCGCTGATTTAGTAGTAAATTGTTAGCTTGGCGTCGGCAAAAAAATTCTCACACATATACATAAATACGTATACTAGTATATAAGTACAACACATATATAATACAACAACAAGAAAATAAATAAAAATCATTTTGAACGTGTTGCCACAGAAGTCAAAGTAGCAAAGCATTTCATCTTCAAGTGGGTAAACGAATGCGTGCTTGTATGTTTGCATAGTTGATAATTAAAAAAAAAATTACTAAATATTTTATCTTAATTGTTCAGCTGCTAGGGGTAATTGATTTTCCATTTACTGGCGCAATCAAATAATTTATGACTCGCCTGTTACGCTGTGAGACCTGNGAATTAGCTAATTTTTACTTCAGATATTTATTAAGCAAATTTTTGTTTTCTTTACAAGGAATATTTTTCACCCAAAACGATTAATTTTCCCGCTAGATAATGCTGTAGGTTAGGTATTTCCAGAAATTGACTCCAGTAGGACCCGCGTTAAAAATATTAGCTATTTGTTAGGAACGCTTCCAGCTTAGGAATATTCTCTCCCAAGAATTTTGAAGAAGAGTTGATCATTTAAACTAACTGCTACATTAAGCGAACCTAAGCCGGCAGTAAAGCAATAGAGGTTTTAAAATAGTCTTTAAGTGGACTGTATTTCCTACAGGGCACTAACTACACTCACATGCATTACATACATACATACCACATACATATATATGTGGCTTAAAATTCTACGGCGAGAGCTTACACGACAACAGTAGTCACTGCAACTTAATTATTTTACTCATTCTTCTAGAAATTTAACTAGTGGTGGTCGTGCAATTTAGCTGTGGGTGACTAAAATTGTATGTAATTAAATTGATTTTCATTTTTCTTTATTCGGGTCAAATCGCAGCTGCAAACGCATTCGATTTTCTGATGTGTTAACATCTTAGCTCTCGGTATGAGTAAAATTTGCCTTAACCCAGCAGAAAAACTGTAACTACGTATTGTGTAACCCAGGAGAAAATTTGTAATTGCTTCTTGTATGTACAAATGAACATTTCTGGACTATGTAGTTCAGGTGTATTTCGGGACAAGTTCACGCCTAATTTAGCACCATTTCGGGACCTATTCAGGGCTATTTCAAAACCATTTTGGGACTTGTTCGGGATCATTTCGCGACCTGTTCAGGAGCATTTCGTGACTTCTTTGGGATCATTTCGAAAATCTTTTAAGGACCTGTTCAGGAGTATTTCGAAACTAGATAACAACTACTTTACACCAATTTGGAAATATTTCGGACCTTTAGGGACCTTTCAGGATCATTTTTGGACCACTTAAGGGCCGTTTCAGGACTTGTTCGAGATCATTTTAGGCAAGTTCACTACATTCCTCTTCAGTACCGGTTCAGGACTATTTCCGGACCATTTCGGGGCTGGTTCCCGACTGTTTCAGGACATTTTCGGTACCAATTCTGGACTATTTGCGGCTCGATCAAATGTATTTAAAGACAAGTACGGCTTAATTTCGCGACTAATTCAGCACCATTAAGGGCAAGTTCACTACCAAACTAGTTTGGGATCATTTTGGAACTAGTAAGGGCCCATTTTTGGACCATTTCAAGACTTGTTCGAAATCCTTTCGAAAAAATTCACGACTTTTTCCGAACCACTTCAGGAAGATTTTCAGACTTGTTGGGAATTATTTCCGCGTAGTCCTTGAACTATTTCTGAAGTTTTTATGAAATTGTCGAGTACTGGTCCCGACAAATTTAGTTAAACGAAATTAAATTAAATATTAACATCTAACCTAACCTATTTCTGTATGTAACTGAATCGCCTAATGCTTTTCCAAGCCGTACACAGATGTTTACACTTAAAATTTCATGAGTACCTGGTAGTCACATCTTTTTTATAGAAAGCTTGAAAGAAAAGAGCAGTAAGTCGAAGAGCAATAAATTTCTTCTTCGAACGTAGGGGCTTTTGACTCAGTACCTGCCTCTGTTTAACGACCAACTTTTTGTTTCTTAACTCTCCTTAAAATCTGTTACATCGAGCTTATATAATATGTAGTATGGCCTCAACGATTTATTTGTAACCAACTCATTTTGAATATAAAACCAGATTGAACATTTGGCGTCATTCTACGTACAT
>NW_016204382.1:0-2252 GCF_001687245.7 Rhagoletis zephyria
ACCAAATTATTTTCAATTTCATTTGCTAGTCGAATTCTTTCTATCCAATCATCTTCTTTAAAAATAAAATCAACTCTTTTGATTGGAAACATTATTGTATAATAAGTTTGAAACCAAGTATCGTCATTGCTTATTGATTCAAAAACAACATTTGTTTCTTCATAAAAAGGCATTCCAAATTTGTAAAACAATGTTGAATCTTTTGTAATGCTAAACGCTGAAGTACTGTATGGTTGAGATTTAAACTTAATCTGATTTTTCCAATTATTATCGTCATTTGGTTTTGTAATTGGTAAAACAAAACCAAATTTGCCAATTTGCCGTATCCCGGCTTCGACGTTATAATCCGCCACAAACTGCATAGATTGTTTTGAAAAAAGGTTCTTTAGGTATCTTTCCGGGTCGCTCCTCTCAACACAAAGTTTGTGCCTTAATTTTTTTAGTTCAACAAAATTCAATGTGTTAATTAAATGATCCCGGAGAACCCAGGCGGTTACTTGTTCGTTATATAAACAAGATGGATAGTAATTGGAACCATAAAAAGGAACGATCAAAATTTTATTGAAGATTTTCTGAAGAACACCTCTTGCTAAATACGCGTGAAGTTTTTGGGTACCAAAATTTGATAAATACTGTCCACTTAAGATGTAATTTGTAAATGTTATGTGCTCGAATGGTCGAGATGGCCGACCAGAACCAACGTATATTAAATTAGATTTAAGCATTTGGTATTCTAACTCAGAAATTTGAAATTTTTCGTTCCATTTTGTATTTTTTAATTTTTCAACAATTTTTTCAACACCGGATGGAAGTGTAAATATAAAATAACTTATATATGATTTCAGGTTTGCATATTTTTTATAACGTTGCTNCAAAGTTTGTGCCTTAATTTTTTGAATTCAACGAATAACAATGTGTTAATTAAATGAGCCCGGAAAACCCAGGCAGTTACTTGTTCGTTATACAAGCAGGCTGGATAATAATTGGAGCCAAAAAAAGAACGACCAAAATTTTATTGAAAATTTTCTGAAGAACACCTCTTGCTAAATACGCGTGAAGTTTTTGGGTACCAAAATTTGATAAATACTGTCCACTTAAGATGTAATTTGTAAATGTTATGTGCTCGAATGGTCGAGATGGCCGACCAGAACCAACGTATATTAAATTAGATTTAAGCATTTGGTATTCTAACTCAGAAATTTGAAATTTTTCGTTCCATTTTGTATTTTTTAATTTTTCAACAATTTTTTCAACACCGGATGGAAGTGTAAATATAAAATAACTTATATATGATTTCAGGTTTGCATATTTTTTATAACGTTGCTCGTATTTGTCATTGGATGGATCATAATGTGCCAATGGAGCATTGATTGTTTTAAACAAAACCCTTCTTTTTGATTTTTCTTTAAAAAATTCATGATTACTTGATTTTTCCATTGATTTTCGTGCCTCTTTATCGTTGCTAAAACTTGTTATTGGACACGTTTGGGCATCAAACATAAGTTCAGCTTTTTCTTTGTGATGCCCGTACACAAGTTCAACTGAAAAATCAACTTTTGCTAAATTTTTGAGCAAAATAATATTGTTTGCATTTTCACATGATTTTAAGCCAAACGGATTCTGTAGAACGACAGGGTGAGAATGTTTGCGGCGTTTAGTTGCAACATCATTATAAAAATTTTTAGAACGTTTGCAAGTTGCAGGTTGTGCGTCAATTAAAGATAGAGCAATAACAAAAACAAATAAAATTATCCAAAAAAACTGAGTTTTAAATGATGCCATTTTTAACTAAAAATTCAACACAGTATTTTATCGTTTTGTCGTAATGTTTTAAAATGAAAGCAAACAAGCAATATCAAGTCAATGTAAAAAACTTCACAATTATCACTTATTTAAATGCAATTGAGTGTTGTTTGTGTTGCTTAAAATTACTTGTTGTCAAATATAAAGATAAAAATTGATTGAATTTTAAACTGCCTATTTAAACGGTAAATTGAATTAATATGACATGAGTTGCAAATCTAAGTTAGCAAAACGCCAAAATCGTCATTTGCGTCAAAAATTCAAATTGTATTTACGTGACACAAAATGTAAACAATTGTTTCACAACCATCACTAAAAAGTTTTTTATTTTTTAAACATTTTTTTAATTTAATTTAAAGTTTAAAATGATTTAAAATGATAAACAAAATTTTAATTTTTCTGTATTGCTGTGTCCCAAATCGGGTGCAGTAATTGAGTTAGACGGGCAC
>NW_016204383.1:0-2252 GCF_001687245.7 Rhagoletis zephyria
TAATTTTCTAGTCTAAAAATTCTACGGGAAGTGAAATAAATCAAATATCTCCCCTTTCATTCGACGGTGCTTCGAATAAATGGTTGCGTGTACATTTTATGTGATTTAGAATAAGTGTTAGAATAGGTCCAAAAAATAGTAAAAAATCGTGAAAAAATAGTTATGATGACTTTGTGCTTTATCTAAAACAAACTGTATTCTTCCCTCTTTAAATAGAGCTACAAGAGAGCTTTATTCTACAAAAAGTCTCTAAACAATAAAGATTTTTCAGATTTTGTTCAGAAAACCTCAAAATAGTCGTGTTCAGATAAAGTTAATTCAAAATATTAAAAAGGACAGCGCAATTATAAATTTGGTATATTTCTCTGATATCTCAAAATTATTTACTGAACAAAATCGGAAAATCTGTATAGTTCAGTGATTCTTACTATTAAGATCTGAAGTAACTATTTTTAAAGAGGACAAAATGCCATGTATCCACAAGATCATGAAAATGATATTGAATTATTAAAGGGTAGAGCAAAAATTTTGAGAAAAAAAAATGTTTTTTTTTGCTTCTGGCCTCTAAATTGACAAAAAAAAATTCCGTTTTTTTTTAGGTATCGTAGCAGACCATGTGAAATATGTATAAAAAAAGAAAAAAAAAAGAAAAAATGGTGTGCCTACATTAATTTGTAAACCTCCGAAGCATCGATTTGGGCTTCTAAGTTAAGCGAACGTTCCGAGAGTTGGTTTACAATAACTTCTTTTAGAAAAAGGTTTAACATGCAAATATAGTTTAACATTTTTTTTTTATAAATTTTTTTTTTATTTTAAATTTTTTACATTTTAGAGATCAAAAAATTTGCTAGAAAACTAAATGAGGTACTACTACCTCTTCAATATGCCTTGGCTCGAATATTTATGTGTTAAAAAATTTTACCACAGGACAAAATACTCGTGTTTTTTCAAGAAGCTCAAATAATGAAAAGTGTTTCTTGTGGTTTTTCTTAGAACTGGTACTTAAACTTCAACTCGAAAGCTCTCAAACAAATATTCAAATTCGAAACAAAGCAAGCACTAGACTGCGGATTTTACTGCAGAAGACGAAGCGCAGAAATATGTACCATATAACTACAAGCAAGTGTATCAGTTCATATACATTTTGTTTATAGTTAAGTGGTATATATCTTATAATCTAGTCTAGCAATTATATACTTCAATATTTTAAATAAATAGCATGAATTTTTTAAGGTAATTTAAAATGGCATGAGTAAGTTGCTCTGGATGTGCAAACGTGTTTTAGATATACATAATTAAGTACTTATGCCAGGGATATGAACCAGAAATAAAAATATTTTAAATTCATTCACAATATTAGCAACAAAACTGCAAACAAAGTATAAATCCTTGCCAAAAAGTTTACTTTAAATTCTTTAAAGCAGTCTGCAGTAGTATTTAAAAAAAAATAGACTAAAAATACTATATTCCACTAACTCCCATAGGTTGCAAAGTTCATACCCCTAGCTTAAAGTACTTGAGCCCAAAATAATGCTATCAATAAATATTTTCAACACAAACAATTTAAGTTTAACGATTTTGCATTTTTGCCACTTACCGCTATCACATTCTTCATTCACATTCATTTCCAACATTTTGGTATGTGTGATATCCTTGTGCGATGCCAAAAATAGCACCACATCCCGTTTCTCATTTTTAATTGGCACAATGTCAAAGAGACACCAAAACGGTGAACCTGAAAAGAAAAGCGCCAAGACGAAATTAGCTTATCTACTCAAATATTTAGCAATGTTTAAATATAGTGTGCGTGCTATGGTTAAAATCCTGAGAACGTTGGAGATGGTACTGATTTAATTTAAGTACTCATGCGTATACATCTACTAACACAAACACAGCCTTGTGTATGTATGTGTATAGGCACTTGATGACAGGGATGGGCGAAATCAAGAAAATGAATAATTGAATAAAAAAAAAATAAGAATAAATTTTCATTCATCATTTCAAAAATTTTGAATGACGAATAAATTTTTATTCTTTATTCAAGCACTNATGAATAAATTTTTATTCTTCATTCTAGCACTTTCGAATAATGAATAAATTTTTATTCTTCATTCAAGCACTTTAGAATAATGAATAAATTTTTATTCTTCATTCTAGCACTTTCGAATAATGAATAAATTTTTATTCTTTATTCAAACATATCCGAATGATGAATAAATTTTTATTCTTTATTCAAACATTTTCGAATGATG
>NW_016204385.1:0-2252 GCF_001687245.7 Rhagoletis zephyria
TGTTGAAGGGTTTACGAGTCTTTTCTTTGCCTTTATCTAGCATCAATCGTTTTTTTTTTTGTTTTCATTGTGAAAATTCTCGTTGATGGTTATTTGATTTGAGATTTGGGGCGTCAAGTTGTGCAATTGACAGTTATAATCCTTATTTGCTGCGCGAAAAAAAAATAATCAAACCAACAAAACAATTCTTGCTATAATCTTGAAACGATAACTCCGGTTGCGTGCAATGCGCGCTGAACTAGACTTGTNTTTTTCTTTTTTTTGATTTTGACTGCAAATGTTGCTACCAGTCAGTTAAGTTGAGCGCAAATAGTGATTAGCTAAGATAAGACCTTAGACTGGATGTCTACGTGCTTGATTTCCGTGCAGTGGCGCTCTATCAATGTTGCCTCACTTGTGCTGGATTTGAGGATTTGATGCACTAATGGTGCGCTTAAGAGCAAATCTTATGGGTATTAAATACTAATGAATCCAAGTAAGTAGTTTGAACAGCAGGCTGTTGTGAGGTTACTTTTATTAGTAGCAAAAGTTGCAGAATTGAATATGGCAATCAATGTAAGAAAAGTTTGATTTCTTAAACTTAAACTTCTGCAAAAGACAATGAAAGAGAATGGAAGAACATTTTATTCGATTGAGGGGGATTTTCCATGGGCTTTTGTAGAAAAAACAAACGAAGTGTTAATTAATAGCAAAAGTTTCAAGTTAAGTACTGTAGTTTTCATGCACGCATGCTCTTATTTTATTGGTGTTAAGGCTCCACAAGTGATTGTCGAGCAGCTGGTCTATTGTGTAGCTGAATGGTGATAACTTAGATTACAAGGCGCTTTTGACAGGACGGAGCAAAGGTATTAACTTAACCTTATACTTCCATATCTTCCACTCTAGGATAGAAAGAAGTCCTTTTCTCGACAATGCAAGAATACCCATAGAGGGGTGTGATCCTCTCTTTTATTTAAATTCATCCCAGTATACGAACTAATTTGCCTTCTGAGTGACAAGAGCTTCGATGTACAGAGCTACGCAAATGATATTGCCATCCTAATCAGAGGTAGGTGTAAAGAGACAATCTCAAATGTGCTACAGAGTGCGCTGAACATAGTATAGTATCTGGGAGTTATCTGTGATGGCAAGCTGTCATGGAATTCGCACCCCGTCAAACCTATTTACTCAAAAGGCCGAAAGCTGATAGGGACCATCAGACCTACATAAATTGACAAATTTGGTGGCCCAATGCATTCACACATCCAAAAGTCTTATAATTTAGCCCCTACTGGAATACCTCCGACAACCGAGAAATGTCGCATCGACTTTTCCGCGATACGTAACATGGTAAGTAGTTGTAGTAAGCGTACTTTTTTTATCTTAAAAACTTACTATACTATTTATATTAGGAGACAGCATTAAAAAAATGACAGCTTGTCTAAAAACTGTAATTTACAGTTAAAACTGTGAATATGACAACATTGTAGGCGAAAAAGGAGCCAGGAGAGATGTATGAAAGATGGAAACGTGGTAGCCCAACGTCCAGCGCACACTTGAGATTTGGAGGAATCACTTCTCAATGTGTTTGAACAGCGACTCCATGGTCGTGTTTGACCAAAAAGAACTTAGACCAAAGTGTAGGGACGATGCTCATGTCTCTCCACCAGACCAAGGCGAGGTAATTCTTACCAGCAACCATTGAGGTTAGTTATCGATTAGAGAATGATTGAAGAACTGGCCACATTCTCCAATCTCAAACGTTCGAGAACGACTCGAAAAACTATCGAGAATCATAGCGATCTCAACAAAAATGGTACATAGTACTCGACTCGAGAAAATATTAATTCTCTAATCGAATTCTAATATTGATCTCCAATGGGATTCGAATGTGAATTTCAAACTGCTGTTTTGCTTTATCAAATAAAACGCTTTGTTTGTAAAATTTGTATCAAATGTATTTGCAATAAAATAATTATAAATTATTTGAACTTAAAAATTAATTATGATTCATTCATTTGCAATATTGCTTATTTACATTTATTTGAATTTGCGTTGTTTCTGTAATCGTTCTCCAATCGAATTCTAATGTCGTTCTCTAACTTCGTCATCCGACTCGAGAACGATTAGAGAATTATCCTATTATCTAATGTAGAAATCCAAGTTTCTCTAACGTTAGAGACTGAATTTGCTGGGAACACCAATAATGAGGCTTAAGAACAAAAGCCGACGGATTAACGGCTGAGCTGTTCGCAGCTGCCAAGGAAGAACTG
>NW_016204386.1:0-2252 GCF_001687245.7 Rhagoletis zephyria
TCTATTATTTTGGCCATGAGTGTACATGCCTAAATCATTTGGTATTAAAATTTTAAATATTTTTTTATTAATGTGTCATACATACACTTGTGATCAGTTCATTAAGTCATCAACATTTTGATAAATTGTGCAATTTGTAATTGTGTAATTGTGCAATTTGATAATCGTTTAAAGTCGTCGTAAAAAATGCTTACAAAGTACAAAAACAAACGAGAAATTATTTATTAATATAATATACTAGGGCTGTGCGATTAATTGATTATTAAAAATTTTAATTAATCATAAAGTAAATAACTCAATTATTCGATTAATTGGAAATTATGAGTACTCAAAAGTTCAGTTACTCGAGTAATCAAAATTTTGATTAACAAAAACAAAAATATTGAGTAATTTGATTTATGAGTAAAACGAGTAATCAACGTTTCAAAGTACTCTTTACATATAAAGCAGTTGAAGTTCTTTGGTACTTTGGAAACGTTTCTGTTTTCAAAAATTAAAATTAAATATTTTTTTCATATACAGAAGGTAAAAAAGAAAATAACCATTTTCCAAAGCAAACTCCTTTAACGAGCAAAATTCATTTTTTTGAGTAATCATATTTCAAGTAACTCAATTAATCATTAACCAACTTGCTCGAGTAATCGAAGAATCGCACAGCCCTATAATATACACTTTAACTTGTGAAACATGTGTACTTTATTGAATTAAAAAAATCATTCGCGTTTCTACTTCGAGAGTGATTGGACGTGCCGAATTGATTGTGTTTTATATTTTCTATAAAGGAATAACTACCGTTAGAGCTCCGGTGAATTGCCATTAAGTGCAGTTAGATTTTCTATCTACTTGTGTGCAAATTTGCAGCATAAACCAGCAGATTATCAAGTATTGTGAGTATTTTGTCAATTTTTCATACCATTTTTGTATTTTTAATTTAGTATTGAGTAAATTTCGGGAAAAAAAGTGAAGCCTAGGGCTACAAAAAAGACTAAAGCCGGAATGGCGTCGCCGACCAGAAAGTCGGTGGCGGCATCGGCTAACGACTTTGAATCTTTCACATCGACAATGAACTTAAATAAAAAGTGCAAATTAGATAAAAAAGCCAATGATCTCAATCTGTGCGAAAAGATTAATGAAAATTTGATTGCCGATGCAATCGAGAATGGGTTAGTGCAGGAGGTTAGAAAAGTTAACACAGAAAATGCTAGTGACAAAATGGAGGTGGAAGCCGTANATTTCAAGTAACTCAATTAATCATTAACCAACTTGCTCGAGTAATCGAAGAATCGCACAGCCCTATAATATACACTTTAACTTGTGAAACATGTGTACTTTATTGAATTAAAAAAATCATTCGCGTTTCTACTTCGAGAGTGATTGGACGTGCCGAATTGATTGTGTTTTATATTTTCTATAAAGGAATAACTACCGTTAGAGCTCCGGTGAATTGCCATTAAGTGCAGTTAGATTTTCTATCTACTTGTGTGCAAATTTGCAGCATAAACCAGCAGATTATCAAGTATTGTGAGTATTTTGTCAATTTTTCATACCATTTTTGTATTTTTAATTTAGTATTGAGTAAATTTCGGGAAAAAAAGTGAAGCCTAGGGCTACAAAAAAGACTAAAGCCGGAATGGCGTCGCCGACCAGAAAGTCGGTGGCGGCATCGGCTAACGACTTTGAATCTTTCACATCGACAATGAACTTAAATAAAAAGTGCAAATTAGATAAAAAAGCCAATGATCTCAATCTGTGCGAAAAGATTAATGAAAATTTGATTGCCGATGCAATCGAGATTGGGTTAGTGCAGGAGGTTAGAAAAGTTAATACAGAAAATGCTAGTGACAAAATGGAGGTGGAAGCCGTAATAGCTGATGGCGCGAAAATAGGCGTGGGTGCAGATAAGGGTGAGCGCGTTTCACCGTTATACCCGGCAAATTTTTGTGGAACATACTTTGTATTAGTTGATGCAGCAGAGTGCAAGGAATTGAACGAATTAAAGGTTAGGAACGGATTGGCTTTAAGAAGCCGAATTAGGGACCTCAATTTTAATGACATTGATCTCATCTATGCGATCGGCAAAACCTTATATAAAGTGACCTTTAAGTCTGCAAATGCAGCAAACTCCTTCTTAATCAATAGCGATCTTAAAAAGCGTGGACTTAGACCCTTCATCCCAAATACGGCCTTTGAGTCGTACGGTGTAGTAAGGGGTGTGCCCTTTGACTATGATGTAGATGACATCAAAAAATATG
>NW_016204387.1:0-2252 GCF_001687245.7 Rhagoletis zephyria
TCTAGCTAATATTTTACTAGACGGTTCTCGGCAAATAAATAAAACTTTTCTCAAGTGGAACATCTGAATCGAGTTCGGAGATGTTTTCGTAAAATATTAAAGTCATCAAATCTGTATCGTTCGTTCGTTTTTCAAAATTGAGGTGTCAATTTACAGGGCTTGGCCTGCAGATGTGCAATATGGTTGTAGGTTTTAGAAAATCTCGTTGATTTTTAATAATTTTTTTAGCTGACGGTGTTGTGAATTTTCTTCAAAATAAAGTATGATCGACAATTTCGTTTATAAGTATGGAAGAAAATGTCTACCATCGTCTCGCAAAAAAAAAAATTTTTAGAAATGAACGTGATTTTCTAGCGTCTTGAAATTTGCACTTTATCCTACTAAAATTTAATGGGCGAATTGGTGAATAAAAGCTTTTGATTTTGGCTTATATTCTTGTTTTCGTGCTTTTTTTGTATCCCTGAATCTTGACGGACGTTTAAGATTGATTTTCAACCAAGTTTCGATTCTCCTGGGTTTTATGACGTTCGGACAGATTTGGCACGTTCGACTACTCCACCATTATACTCAAATAGGTTCACGGTAGGATACAAAGTTTCATGGTAGGATTCAAAAAGTTTCACGTAATTTTCAATGACCACAACAGCAAAAAAAATTTAATCTGTTCGACAAGCTCATAATTATTGCAAATTATCACAATTTATCAGGTTTTGCCTTTCGCGTACGCAAAAATTTGCAAAGTAGGGGAAATTGAGAGTACCAAGTGACAGTTGGAAGTTGCTTATTTCTGCGGGAAAAATTTTTACCAGCAGCAATTTGCCAGCAAGAAAAAGAGCTGTGGCTCGTTTCTCTAACTCTTTTCTACCGATTATTTCACTACTGGTAGAGAATATACGTCATTATCTACTACTAATTAGCAGTAGAGAATTTTTACAGAAACGAGCTACTGATCAAAGTCATCTGTTTGCAATTTATAAAAATGATGAAATTAATTTTGATGATTTTTAAGTTTAAAATAACTTATTAGAACTGCAATTGTTTCAGAATAAAGCAAATACTCATTTACTTACGTTTGCTTAGCAAATGGCTTTAGGCAAACCTTAAAATTATATTTGTTTTCATGTTTTCAGTTTCATGCAGTTGTAGGTAAATAAAATTTCGATCTGCTGCACTAAAAACTTGCGAGTTTTTCTTATTTTGCATACGCGTACTTTTTGGGATATTTTCTAATTTGAGCGATAAGTAATTGTTCGTTACTCTCCTGCTAGTTGCTGCCGGATATTTTTAACTGGTATTCGAACAGACTAATTGTTCGTAAGTGCAATTGGACGAATTCAAACAAATAACGGAAAATATTATTGCTCGGGTATTTGCGTATAGCCTTTAGACAGGGATAGAAAACTGTCGTTTTTGATTTTTCTGGTATGAAAATTTGGATTTCCGGTGTAGCACTTTTTCAAGGGCTGATTGAATTTTGTTAAGCTGGAGTTGTAAAAATAACGAAAACAAGAAAATATTGAAGGATGTAGAATTCAATAAAATATACATAGTTGATAGATGGCTAATAAGCTCTTCCGATGAAAAACTTAAGAAATGTCATAAAAGAGGTTTAAAGAGCTGAATAAGTCCCGAAAACCCTGGGAACGTAAGTGAAATCATTAAAACATACAAATATATAGACGACTTATGCCCGTTAAGCTGATGACACAGTTTTTTCGTGTATTATAGATCAAGTAAATACTTTTTAATGAATTGCACTGTTTCTTCTATTTGCTAATTTCTGTAACACTTCTCCATTGAAATATAGTAAATAAACTAAACGTTATCAATCTAATAAATCCAATGTTCACTTATGAAACATCGACACGTGCCCAACATACTGCGGATTTGCTTTGAAAAACAAAAACCAAGGCGACAACAGAGCTTACATAGAACAGCTGTACAATAAACACTCTGTGAAATAAGTTCCTTACCGTACTTCACGCTAAAAATGTCTAGAAGCAAGAAGGTAAAGAGTTCGTTAATTTCCGCTAACTATGGGTGATTAATTTACGACGAAGAAAAATTACCAGGGATAGGATTTTGAATCGAACCGCCGAATTATTAAGTAGGGCTTATTTTATTTTTATAGTTTCATTATTTAAGGACATGGGGAACGATTGGAGAACGATGTTAGATATCAATTTAAGAACAATAAATTTCGCAAAGGTTGTAGAAATATTTTTTTTTTATGTTTGGTGGGTTACTACTAC
>NW_016204388.1:0-2252 GCF_001687245.7 Rhagoletis zephyria
CACTACAAATTTCAAATCAAATAAAAAATATTAATTTAAATATGTAAAGCTGTTGTTTTATTTTATTTTTTTAGCCTTCAACTTCTCTAAATACATAGAAATATAGTAGATACATACCTCTATGAATACGGTGGTCCTTGAAAATGTAAACATCTAAATTTTGTATGGAACATCCACGAAAATTTCCAAAATTTAAACTTAATTTCAGACGTCGCTACCAGAGTGTGAAAAAATATATTTTTTTAAATGCCAAACAAATTTAAATCAAAGTCAAATTTTTTTTTTTAAATTTTTGCAATTAAAAAAATATTTTATTTTATTTTCAAATGTTAATTTCTTTAAAATGTTGACATTTTTGTGTATGCCTCCCTTTATTTTGTGCGTAGAACACGTCGTTGGTATTTTTAAGAAGCTCCCTTATATGTGTGTATATAATTGCAAAGTAAGTTCCTTAAAGATTTTTTGCAAAACATTTTATGGTTTGTCACTTTATATTATGTTGCGTAATGTTATGTTACGCTATGCTATTTGATGTTAAGTATTTTTTATTTTATTTTTTTTGTCGAGCGAAAACATCTTAAAGCACAGCCCCGTCAGTGTGAGACATTAATCCACTGAAGCCTCCTAGCGTCTGATTATCGAACCTCGGTGCCACCGTTAAAAATTTCGTCGAGAGGCAGATTGAAAACTAAGCACCACATCTGTTACTGTCCTTAAGCGGCCCGTGGTCCTCCACCGCTAAGAAGTCCGCTATGTTTTGAGTTCCTTCTATCAAAACCTCTGCCTCTATAGACTTATCAAACATTGCATCACTCCGCATACTTACAAATTCTATTTTCCAAAGAATTTTCCACGGGCCACAGATGATATAGTTACGCCACTGTAAAGGGGCCCGTAATTTTTCAGTCCGAGCACGAGTTTTTGTCTCGATGGCCCTGCCTGTGATAGTGATGTTATGATCGCATATACCTTACTTCACATATATTCTAGGTGCGTTGCTTCATGTTAATGCTGCCTCAGTCTTCATTTCAGCAAACTCCAAGTCCCAGTGAGGTGTACCATATGTGGACCATTTTCATCTAGTTTAGTGAAATTAACGCCTTTTTCACATCTAGCGATAGACAATACTGCTTCGATCTAGCGGGGTTCTGTACTAGAAATGCAATGCTTTGGGGTGGCCGATAATGAATCAGACAGGACATGTAACTCGTTCCCTGTAGATATAAATATTCTGGAGAGAAGTTCCGAGGGATCGAACCCAGGTTCTACAAAGTGGAGGTACGCATATCTGACCACTCAGCCACATCGGTCGTTTGGTACTATACGCTCTAGAATTTTACTGACTTTGTGTAACAAGCAAGCAGATTGTTCGATGGATTCTACGTTGTCTGGTGTCTCAGGCTAGGGATGCAAGACATACGTTTTTTGTTTCCAGATCTTTGGAAAAGCGCCTTACGCGAAAAATAGGTACATTGAATACAGCAACACACGAGTCAAGTAAATGCTTAGGGAGATTGTACATACTGTATTTGCATGCTTAACAGCTTTATCTATCCAAACGGCTTATCGGTAATAAAATACAATTCGATTAAGTAGGACGTGATAAAATAAAACGAATAAATTTTACAAGAATTTTGCGATTACTTAATATTAAAGTTTAATACCATTCCACCTTCCGTTGGCAGAGGTACAAAATGAAAACTTTAATTGTCGTTTTCGGATTTTTGGCCATATTTATGGCTCTCGCAAGTGCAGTGAAAGTACGCTATGACAATTTTAAAGTATTCAAAATTAAAACCCAAAATCTAGAACAGCGACAAATGATCGAAAAATTGGCCGAAAATACAGAAAGTGTGAGTGTGAAAATGTATTAGTACAAGATATTCAACACGTGTACAGGCACTGGCTATCAAAACTTAGTGAATGGTGATTTTTTTTTAATATACAAAATGTTTTTCAAGTGAATTTTTTGTGTTATATTTTTATAAAATTATTGTTCACTCTTGGACCAAAATCATATGCATCAAACTTTCAAACTTTTTACAAAATTTCGAAAAATTTAACAAATTTTCGTCAAAATTTTTAACTTGTTAAATGAATTTTTAGGCATGCAGTTAGATGGTTCAGTGTAATTTATTAAAGCTGGCCTTGATTTCTTGATTTTTGTTTTGCAAACGAGCTTGCGCATTTTCTCCTACAAGAATTTCATTTTCGTATGGAAAAGAATGCAAAAATCCGCCAACAAAAAAAAA
>NW_016204389.1:0-2252 GCF_001687245.7 Rhagoletis zephyria
TGATCTGCAGTACCCTCATTTGAGGTTCCTGCCACCTCCTCCAATGCTACGACGGTGACGTCAGCGTCGTCCTCAATCGCTGAGTAGCAGCTCCTCCTCGTACACCCGCCGCATCGCCAATGCGAGGTTGGATTCCGTGGAGGCACTGCGCTCAGCATCATAGGGCGTTCAGGCGTTTCAATGTCCGCGTCCACAAAGGCACTCGCAACAGAGGGGCGCTGCGCGTCCCCGCGATAGACCTTTAGGGCCCTGTCTCCTCTCCATAAGCTCTATCGAGTCCATGTTTAGAGAAAGGACTATCCGGGTCTTCGCTCCTTGGAAGAGCCGGATTCATAATTTGCACCATACTAGGGATGCGCTGCGGCGATGATGGCGTGACCGGCACCCACGCCCTTGCCCTAGGCCTGACTGGAATATCTTTCCAATCCACTACCTCCAGATTTGCTCCGGTGTAGACAGCTCCCACCTTTCCTAAGGCGGCCTTATACAGCGCCACCGACCTCGCATCATCACAAGCCACCACCTTGATGTGGGCCTGGTACCAGCTGGCATCTCTTCACGCGGGAGGGGTTCCAGGGTTCTCCAGCAAGATGTCCCGAGGGATAGAGCCGAGTTAGTTGCCGCGGCTAAGAACCCCAATAAGTATCCTGTCCCTAGCAACTTCATCAAAGCTAGGTCTAGCTGCCCGGGAGTGCATTCGGATTTTCTTAGGTGTAGGCTGTTGTTCCTCCGCCGTACGCTTTTTTGTTTGGTTTTGCACCGAACCCAGCTGTGGTATGGAAGTTTGGTAGTAGGGTTTTCGCCCTCGCTACCGCCTTCCTCGCACTCTGAGGGAGCGTGTCCAACCTCACCCCTTCATATTTTTTTAGAGTTTTGGTTGCCTTCCGCCTTTCACCGTGAAATGACTACCCCTCTGCTTAATCCTGAGAAGAGCCGCCCGAAGTTTCCCTCGCGGCAGCTCCCCCAGTGTTAATTTTTGTGGCCGCTTGTCGACTTTTCCCATTTTAGCCAGGTCGTGAGACCCCTGCCCCCTTGAGAAAAGGCTTCGCAGCCGTTCCAGCGTTTGATGGGCACCCAGACTCAGGGGTCACAGATTGACCTGCCGTTTCCAGCATAGTCTCTGCAGCCTTGCTGTTGCTGGGAGCCACCAGAACGCCCTCCATAGGGCTAGATGGCGCATTAGGCGCTTGCACCTGCGCTGTCTTTCTCCGAGCTGGGGAAGACGAAGTGTTTTTTTTTTAGTTTTAAATTATTCGGCTCATCCATTCTAAAAGGGTCCCCACTCGAAGCCGCTATCCCCTCTCGGGCGTCACTATGTGATCCCATGGGTACCTATGAAAACAGGGAGGCCATGCGGTGGGTTGACCCCTTACACTCATGGGGCAAGGGGTCAGAGCCAGATCCAGTGCAAAAAACGGGATGGCGTGTCAACCGTTACCTACAACCACCAACTTAACGGCGACGAGATCGGCACGTACTTCGAGGCCTGCCAGGGTTTTAACGGGACGGAGGCGGTCACGGCATTAGCCCGAAAGCCATTTCTGTAGTGTGTCATCCCTACCTACTCAGGTAACAGAATACCGCAACCACCAACTCAAGGCGAACAAAATCAAAAATGTTGTGGAAATTGGGGTAGTCCGTGGACGAAAGCAGGGTCAAGCCAGGGGAGATGTTTCACCTTCCTTTATCTGTTCCCCAACAGATTGAAGTTAACAGTGCCAACAACGTGAAGGAAAAGGAAGAGTTTGATAGCGAGAGGTGGAAAGGCATCACATCCGAAGATTAACCGTCTCGTTGCACTTCACTACCTTTTAGGCACCCGTATTCTAGTTTAGTTTTCCACAAATCGAGAGGATTTTCACCGAGATGAGCTCGTTTTTCTTTAGTATAGGCCTTCAATTGAAAATTGAAAATTTAATTTCACATGTTTCCAGATTCTACATCCGAGCCTGCACTTTCGCTGGAGGAATCTAAAATTATTGCTTATAAGACTTTTAGCAGTATTTGTTGAAGTACTTGTTGCTTGATATACTACTTAATCCTTTAGCGCCTCAAGCTAAAAGCCGGTAATTGTCCACACCCTGGTTAGACAGAACCAGAAAGAAATTTTATCAAGATNCCCCAACAGATTGAAGTTAACAGTGCCAACAACGTGAAGGAAAAGGAAGAGTTTGATAGCGAGAGGTGGAAAGGCATCACATCCGAAGATTAACCGTCTCGTTGCACTTCACTACCTTTTAGGCACCCGTATT
>NW_016204390.1:0-2252 GCF_001687245.7 Rhagoletis zephyria
TCAACATTAATTGGTATCGTAAACCAGTTTCGTCGGGCAGGATTCTAAACTACAATTCAATACATCCACTAAACCAAATGATCAGTACCGCCATGACACTAATAAGTCGAATTTTCAACCTTATTGACAGCAAATACCATCACCAAAAACAAACTTACAATCGAACGACTACCCAACCGAGTTAACATCGAGACGTATCAATCGCTACCAAACCACAAACAACAACGCCAATTCAACGCGAACAGGCATAAACACACAACCACAACAAACAGCCGTGAACACATTCATTTGCCATATGTCCCACACATGTCCCAAAAAATTGCACATAATTTCAAAACATACACAGACAACATTCGGTTCGCATACAAAAACAGTAAAAAAGTCGGACAACTATTCAACAATGTAAAAGATAGCACTCCAACCAAAAAAAAAGAGAGGAGCGTTGTGTATCAAATTGATTGCACCGATTGTCAACGAAAGAGAAGCTACAAAGGCACTACCTCGCAGCAATTGTACAAACGATTAAATCAACACAATAACGATGTGGTGAACCAACGAATCGAAAAAAGTGCACTCGCTTACCATGCTATCACGTACAAACATAAATTTGACCTTGACGGAACAAAAATATTTGCGAGAGAAGGAAACTGGGAAAAAAGAATGCTGCTAGAAGAATACATATAAAAGGGGACAAACACTGTGTAAAAAAAAGAAGCGTTGAGGCGAAAAACATCAGCGATATTAACGGGTGCCTATTTACATGATAAGTTTATCTTTAGTTACTCACCATAGAAAATGACGTAACGTCAAAACTTGTTTTTATTTTTATTTACATATCGACTGCTGAGTGGAAGATCAACCTTTCTCTGCAGCCAGCTCGAAGACGCTCTATCTCAAAAAACTTTTCAAGAACGCCCTATTCAGAATTCGTTTCAAAAACGCCCTATATTAGCTCATTTTCAATACAGTTTCAAGTGAGATAGAGCGTTTTTGAACCGCATTCTGAGATAGGGCGTTCTTCAACCAAATTCTGAGATAGGGTGTTTTTCAATAAAATTCTGAAATAAGGCGTTCCTGTAAAGTTTTTTGAGATAGGGCGTTGTCGATCTGCACAATCTTCAGTCGATATATTCACAATCATTCTTGCGTCTTATGTGTGAATAGGTACATTTGTATCTACAGCTTTCAGTTCAATGTTTATATTTATATGTTTAAATTAATCAAAACCGAAACTAGACACAGAAAAATGCAGCAATTTTGAGTAAGGAATACGAATTAATATTAAATGTACTTAAGTTATTGTCTTATCAAACCTATTTGTCATTGCTTAGGCCCTGAAAAAGACCATAATAAACGGTCGGAACGTCGGCAAAAAAATAAAAAACCGCCATTTTTCTAAGCATTGGACTGCATACCCGAAAACAACTCTTGATAAAAAAGTCTTTCATTTAACGGCAACGAGATCTATAAGTAAACATGGAACAAAATAGATAACACTGTTATAGTTTTTTTCAAACATTTTCAAAATATGGGCGGAGAAGACGGTTTCAGCCTATTTCGGGTATGGGGAATCGAACTGCATCATTAGTGTTTTAAGTTTTCTGCACGCCTTCATACCACTTTTTATTTTGAAAAACTTGCTCCTATGGACATTTTTCAGGTGTTATACCCTATTTTATAGTTTCTAACTTTTATCTGGTTGGCTTTTTCGGCAAAATTTCTTTGACAAAAGACGTGCTTTATTTGACCAGAAATTTAAGTTATTAGCTTATTTTGTATGGAAGACTTACCCAACATAATTATATTGGCTTATGAAAACCTGTCCTGGCTTGCATATTGAACTTGAGGCATTGCCATTCAGCATCTGAAATTTTCTACTTCAGCCAATCAGAAAGAGGCAAAAACTTACATTTGACACTACAACTGTCAAAATTAGGCTAACATAGAATATAAGCTAATTTCGTTTTATTTGACCAAGATTTAGCTATTAGCTTGTAATGGTTAAATAAAACATGCCAAAAGTTGTTTAGAACATCTGTAGTGTATCAGAAATGCATATCTACATAACAAAGCTCCACACGCGCCAAAAGTGCATTAAACTTATTATGTCGCTAATGCAAACAAATTGTGGTTCTCACGAAATATTATTGAATGCTTGATTTCTGCTTACACTGCATTCTCCCAAAAGCATATTTTGCCAAGCTAAGCCAATGCGCATATGTATGTGCATAAGTGTTTGGCTGCACATACAT
>NW_016204391.1:0-373 GCF_001687245.7 Rhagoletis zephyria
ACTTAAAAAGAAACCATATTATTTATAAGTAATTAAATATTGGCATTTTGGATTTTTACACAGTATTCCTTATGCACGTATATATTAATTTCTTTATATATAGAGGAATTTCAGAATGAGTTTCGAGTTTGCCAATAAAAATTGTGAAATGGAATTTTAAGGCTGACTCATCGTTTTAGTTCTGAACTTTTCTTCTCAGTAGGACCAACATAACAATAACCGCATGAAAGAAAAAGTTCACAACTCGAACGATGAATCCGCCTTTAAGCTAAGTGTACACGGTAGATAAATCTCGCTAGAGCTTTATTGAAATAAAAATCTCCACTCACAATTAAGTTTACACGGTATAGCAACTCTAGGAGATATTTACTCA
>NW_016204391.1:389-2251 GCF_001687245.7 Rhagoletis zephyria
CGCTAAATCCTCGTCGATTTGATAGCATTCACCTATTTTCTGACGTCATAAAATACTTTTTCGGACTAGGAATTAAAATGAAATTTTCAAATTGTACTTATTTTCCGAAAAAAATTATGTCTAAAAGTAGATAAATGTACCTAAACATTAAATATGAATTTTTGATAGTGAGTAGCAACCTTTCAATTCGGAATCATGTCTTCTTTTTGACTCACATCAAACAATCTTTGGTATTAGAAATTTTTTTGAAAGGAATTTCTCCGATCAGTTCCAGCCAAAACAATATAGATATTTATTCACCGAGTTGGGAAATTGCCTGACATTCTGGCAAGAGAGCAGTTTAGCTCAAGCAACGACTGTTGCCAGATTGCCAGATCATCTGCTCATTTTGTGAATACCCCTTTCAAAATTTAACAATCTGTAATGAAATTCATTATCAAGACTTTACCATACGTCTCCGTAGAGCAAAATGGCTATTAAGCTTGCTAAGTCGAGCGTACAGTTGTCGTAGAGTTTTCGATTTAGCTGCGTTGGACTGTGTACATGGCGAAAAACTCTCGCTAATTAACTCTCAGGTGAGTCTATCGTAGTGCTCTATTTAATGTTAACACCTCTCTAGCGAGATTTTTTTCTAAGTCTCGCGTTTTTAAGGCTGAATCATAGTCATATTTTACTCAATGTAATTTTTTGAATTTGATGACACATTAGTTTCATTACACTAGATTCGTTCATTTTTGGCAAGAAGAACATTTTCGCTCTTTAATTTTAACATTTTGAAGTATCTAAAATTATTAAAATTATAAAGATCGTAAAATTTCAAAAATTACAAAATGACTCGGGCAGATATTCCGCATGCTGGCATTTTTTTTTTACCTTGGTGGCACGCTCTTGAAATTTCACAGATATGTTGTATTTGAGGCCAATGTCCATTGTCGCTAATATGAACATGCTATTCGAAAACTATTCAACGTTTTTAAAAAAAAAAGCAATTATGATTTTTTTCGAGTGACTATGAAAAAATTAGTAATTTCGGTGCCTTTTCGCCTAAATAAACGTTTTGCGGCTAAAATTATTCAAACTTATATCACCCAGTTGTCGAAATTCGACATCTTTTTTTATACACTTTTGAATTTTGCTTGTCTACCAAAATTTATAGCGAATTTACAGGAAATTTTAAAAACAAATTTCTTCAGTGGCTTTCGAAGTTATACCAAGAAAGGAACAGTACCTCTGTGACTGATATGTTAAGCATCATGATGCAATAATAAAAGGTTAGATAATTATTGATAGCCGCGGTTTGGAACTCCCTTAGAAAATGTAGGATTTACGTAAGAAGGGAAAGGATGAAATCCATAGAAAGGTACGCAGGCAAGTAGTAGTGAAATGCCTTTTGTAAATTCTAATATATTTGCAGGAAACTTAGCATTTTAAATGAAATCTTGACGATCACTGCGTGAACTATGTACTTAATTTTGTGCTATTTGACGGTATATAAACTGCAAAAGGACTCAAAACGAAAATAAAACTACTATGAGATTTATGTAAACAACGAATTTAAAAACAGTTTATGTTTTCATCAGTTAAATGTGGTTTATATGCATATACAAATATATATATTGCACAAAAGTGTACACTTCTATGTATTTCATACGTAAGCTACTATTTTTCAAGTAAATTTGCAAATTAGCAACACGGTGCCATTGCTAAGGGTGCGGCGCGAGAGAGACAACTGTCAGTTTATCGAACCTTTAATTACTCTGGATCACAAATTTTAATTTTGAGTTTGTTCTCCAGATGCCACTATCCAATTTGTATGTAAAGTCGCTCGCTACGATACGTTTTCGAGATATTTGCAATTTACC
>NW_016204392.1:0-2251 GCF_001687245.7 Rhagoletis zephyria
ACGGCCAACTTCGCGTCTCTCTCCTCGCTGTAAACTCGCGAGAACAAAGGTTGGCCGTGGTAGAAGTCGACGAAATGCCAGGCCGGACTCTTATTGAAGGGGGGGGAGAGCGCGTGGATGTCCAAAGGTGTTTCCGCTGTCTGGGGTATGCGGCATGCAGAACAGAAGCGCCCAGACAGAAGCAGTTCATGCTGGAAATGTGGTCAGCAGGGCCACATAGCCTCTGCATGTAAAGAAAGCCCAAGCTGCTACCTGTGCTTGGCAGGAGATGGACATAAAAATGCCAATCACCTGCCCAGGTCGGGAGCGTGCAAGGCCTTCAGGGATGCCTTTGCTGAGGCTAAGACAAAGCTTCGGAGAATATGATTTAATTTATACAAGGCAATATGAACAGGAGTAGGGTAGCTGATGACCTGCTGGACCAATTGGTTCTTGAACAAAGAGCAGACGCTGTCATCATCAGTGAACCCTATAGAACAAAAGAAACCTGGCATGTTGACCAATCAGGCTCGGCCGCGATATGGATTGCTAACCCCAACCATCGCGCAGAGAGCAGCGGGGTAGGACGCTGCTACGTCTGGGTTAAAATGGCGCAAATCACTGTGGTGAGCTGCTACCTGTCTCCAAACGACACAGTCCCTGTCTTCAGGGGAAAGCTCGAAGACCTTGAAGACGAATTGCGCGATATAACCGGCCACATAATTGTTGCTGGAGATTTCAACGCAAGAGGCGTGGAATGGGGTATGCCCCAAACAAACACCAGGGGAAGACTGGTCCTTGAAATGGCAGCCCGCATTGGCCTGACCATCCTCAACACCGGAACGACCCCTACATATCGAAGGCCGGGTTTTGGATACTCTATCCCTGATATAACCCTGGTCTCGGAAAGCCCGACCAGGGTTGGAGAGTGATGGAAGACCTGAGAGGTAGCGACCACAACTACATCACCTTCCAAATCACTGACACAACGCGAGGGCAAACACGTAGTATCCCTCGCAGGAAACCAGGATGGAACCCGTCTAGGGTCGATGTTCGCAAGTTCGATACGTCACTCCTAGCAGATTCCCAAGGTATTTCACCCACAACGGGAGAGATCCACAACAGGGAGTCATGTACTAAGCTGGTCGAAGAAACCATGCGCTGCATTCACCGGGCATGCAAAGCCTCAATGCCACAGAGGAGAGCATGGTCAGGTAAAAAGCAGGTATACTGGTGGAATGACCGAATTGCTGAGCTGCGAAGGGCCTGCCATAGAATGCGGAGACTCGCAACGCGCGCTCGTGGTAGACCCGAGGCGCTGACCAGAGCAGCAGCCTACAAAAGCGCAAAGAAAGCACTTGGGNACTAAGCTGGTCGAAGAAACTATGCGCTGCATTCACCGGGCATGCAAAGCCTCAATCCTACAGAGGAGAGTATGGTCAGGTAAAAATCAGGTATACTGGTGGAATGACCAAATTGCAGAGCTGCGAAGGGCCTGCCATAGAATGCGGAGACTCGCAACGCGCGCTCGTGGTAGACCCGAGGCGCTGACCAGAGCAGCAGCCTACAAAAGCGCAAAGAAAGCACTTGGGGCCGAGATACAGAAGAGCAAACGGAACTGCTGGAAAGCGCTATGCGACGAAGTGGATCGCGATCCCTGGGGCCAGGGATACAAAATAGTGATGAAAAAGTTCCATACATCATCACAGGCGATGGATGAGGCCCGAGTTAAGAATATAGTGGATGCGCTATTTCCCACACACCCACTAAGAGCCGACACAGTGTTCGTCGAGGAGCAAGCCGAGGCACCACTGTTTTCGACAGACGAGCTGAAGCTAGCCNAAACCTACAAAAGCGCTAAGAAAGCACTTGGGCCGAGATACAGAAGAGTAAACGGAACTGCTGGAAAGCGCTATGTGACGAAGTGGATCGCGATCCCTGGGGCCAGGGATACAAAATAGTGATGAAAAAGTTCCATACATCATCACAGGCGATGGATGAGGCCCGAGTTAAGAATATAGTGGATGCGCTATTTCCCACACACCCACTAAGAGCCGACACAGTGTTCGTCGAGGAGCAAGCCGAGGCACCACTGTTTTCGACAGACGAGCTGAAGCTAGCCCTGCGAAGCATGAAAGCCGGCAAGGCTCCAGGCCCAGATGGCATACCAGCGGAGGCAATCAGGTTAGCAGCGAAAACGACCCCTGATCTCCTGCTTAACAAGTACAACAGCTGCCTTAGGGCCCGGGTCTTCCCAAGCCAATGGAAGAAG
>NW_016204394.1:0-2251 GCF_001687245.7 Rhagoletis zephyria
TTGGCTTTATTTAGTTCATTGACGGCTTGCTCGACTGCTTTGTGACTTAACAATTTGGCAAACGAATGGTGTGGAGACCTTCCAGGGCAGGGTTTTAAAACATTACTTGTCAATCCCGTTATCAAGCTCAAAGGCAAAACTCTACCGAAATTATCCTTCAATATACCCTACAAGAGTTTAGTATTATGATGCTTTGGTCGATGTATTTGAATCTTGGTGTCAAAAAAGTACACCCATGGGTGCATATCCAACAATATTTCGGCCAGAGTACTTTGCAATTGAAATCTATGCCCGCGAATGTTTCAACGGAGAAATCTCCATAAAATTTTGCTTAAGGTGTTTTACGTGTAACTCGAAAATATAATGTAAGACATACTTTATTCGAAATTACAACTACAGAAGATTGTACACTGAGAGAAAAAGCAACTAACAATTTGTTAATACTACCACTTTCAAACTTGAAAATGAATAAACGTGGGGTTTGGTTAATATTAACAATGCCTTGGTTGATATTTCCAACAACGATTTGGTAATATTAACCACAATTTTGCTTACATAAACCAAACTTTTGTTTGGTAATTTTTTCATTTTAACACACTTATGTTCTGCACTTTACATATGCTTTTTCATAATTGGGAGATACAAAACAAATGTTTTTATAATCATTCTAACACGTTGCCCCTGACGGGATTAGCAAATAACAGCAAGCATCTCTACACACTCAGCTAAAGCCGCTTTATAAATTTGTCTTTATTGATTTGGTTCTGCACTTCACAGAGGCCTTTTCGTAATTGAGAAAATCCAAGAACAAAAAAACTATAAAATTATGTATCGGCATTCGTACTGCTGGAAGCCAACAAATAACAGCAAGCACATCTGCACATTCAGCCACTGCCATATATATGAATTTCTTCTTAAATGTTCAACTTGAATCACATTTCTTGTAATCGGCTTATTAACCATGAAAAAATCAAACCATAACTTGCCCGAAAAAAAAAACATTGTGCTTTTGGCTTTTAATCTGAGCATATTTATTCTTAGGCCGTTTTCTGAAGTAACCTGTAACTTTAAAGCTCACTTTATATTTAAAGGTTGCATTAAGAATTATGATTGTGTCTAAATCAAAGCATAAAATAAGTTTCAAATATTTAACTCAATTAAAAAAAGAAAACATTTTAACTAAATAAAAAAATGCTCTGCCCCAACTCGGATTTCTCGAACGGCTGCTGTGTTCACTCCACCATTGCGACGGTTGGAGTGACGCGAGCTAAATGAAATAAATTCAAGCGTTTTCGCTCAAATAGACTCTCACCACGAGTCGTGCGTGAGAGCACTTTTCCTAAGAATTTTATATAACAAAGGCCGTTCGAACTGTCTCGCCATCTGTCTTTCATTTGCCTTAAGAAAGAATTTTCACTATAGTAGCCAGTATTGCCATGTAAGTTCATCTGAAATTTGTTATGGGAGTTATTTTATAGATTATAAATACCTATTTGATAAAATAAAATAATAATGTTTGACATTCTTTGCATGCAAGCTCTTAACAATCGAATTTAGATGCACTTTCTATGATATTCCTGCACACCATCGGGCATTTAGCATTCCATTTCACCAATTTATATTTGCACACCAAAGTGTTAAGAGTTAATTCATTCTTAATGCCTCATGCAAAATTCATTCGTTACCTTAATTCACTTAATTCTTATGTGACCACTAATCTATTTACACTACTATTGCAGCACAGATTTTTCCGACAGCAAATTTAATTACTTTGCCCAATGTAAAAATCAGGTTTGGGTCATAGAATGGAAAATCGGAAAATTCATAAATAAATCAGTTGCATTTACGAGCGACGGCAAAACAAACAAAAGGCAATTGGGAAATAACCCAAAATATGTCATTATGAAATTGCTTATTCTGATTGCATGCATTTCAAAGCTTGTACTATGTGCCTGTAAGGGGATTGCAAAGCAATTAGGGTAAGCTTTTGTTTTTCTGCAAGAAAAAAACGGAGACAACATTTGTTTGATCTGCATATTTCCTCTTGCTTGTTTGTCTCCATCCAAACTAACTGCCAATGCACAAAGAATGACAGTTTTAACAAAAATGTCTCCCAAATTTGATTGCTGCAGTGCAATACTGAGCCATTTGTATTGATTCTTGGAGGTATAATTTCCATTCCAATTTGCGCTTTTACGAATACGTTATTTTGACGTAGAATACGTCTTACCTTAAGGTATGGGGGCTATGT
>NW_016204395.1:0-2251 GCF_001687245.7 Rhagoletis zephyria
AAAAAAAAAATAGGGGTATATTTTCTTCGTGATAGAAGAATCCTAGGGGGTGAGAGCATAAAAATTCCGATTTTAATTTTTCACATGAATTTTTGGACCACTCTAGTGTGCACTCATTTCAGAAAGTTGCTGCCAGCGAAAAAATTTAGAACACTAAGCACAGCAGCGACAATAAACAAGCTAGTGACCAACAAACAAGCACACAGTAGCTGCCCTGCAAGAAAAGTATCTAACTAGAAGATAACTTGAAGTTTATTAGGAAGTAACTAACTAATTGCCGTCACAGCAGGCCCCTCTTATATTTTCTCTACTGCTAATGTTCTTTAAGTAGGTTCACAGAAGCTTCCTTTAAAGTTATTGTTTATAAGCGATCCAAACCACAACAAGAGCGCTGCGCATCATTGCCAGCTTCCCGATCAAACTATTATTATTGTTGAGGATTAAAAACTGCGACTTTAAGATTTATTGTGCCAGCTTCATGGATTTATGGTGTGTCTATTAACCCAGTATCCAAGAGAACCCTTTAGTGCCGATTTCACTTCATCTTTTACTATGCCATACGGGGGCTCTCGGCCGATTGATGCTCCTTTCTTCGAAAGTTTATCCGCAATCTCGTTTCCTTTAAAACCATATGTCCCGGAAGCCAGGGATCCCAAACTCTGTTGGTGATACCAAGAGTATTCAGCTTATAAAGGCGCTGCATCACCAGTTTAGATGTTAGCTGATCAGATCTGATCAAGGTCACGATGATCTGATTCCGGTAGTTTCGCTTGATATTGAAGTCCGCACATCTTTCCCATCGTTTCCTGTTTTGGTTTATCCGTTATGTCTCGGATATGCCTGCCCGGCTCTTCTTATTACTCAGATCCGTTTTGAACCTCTATATAAAGCAGAACTTCGGATGCATTGTATACTTCTCCCCAAAATTGGTAGCAGTCATCCCTAAAGCTTTTTTCGTCTGAGTTTTACCTTATGCAAAAGTAATAATAATTGGCGCTTACCCTTTCGCTAATTCTTTGCCCGACCTTCTCCTCCAATTTGTAGTGCGCGTCTTGATCTTGTCACATAAACGGGGGCTGCCTACGAATGGCAAATGTATTTTATGAGAAACCTTTTATAGGCAGAAATATACTCAGATGTTTTCCCTTACCTACCGAGGGGAGGCAGCTATTGGAAAAAAAATTATTTCTAAATGTTGCTCTGACCAAGCTTGGAAGCTCGGTCCTACCGGTTGGAAGTTCGCAACTCTATTCACTCGGCTACGCCGACGGAAAACCAAGTCAGAAAAAACTGTCAAATAAGATTATCGCTATATATTTTTTAATATACATATGTACACACTGCGTCAAAACTGTAAACCTACCACATAAGTTTAACAATATTTTTTTCATTTTAATTTTTTTATAGAAATATTTATACTTTGTTCTCTAGCAAAAACCATATAAATTAAAGTTTCAAACTTTGTGCAATACTAAAAAAAATCAACAAAATTTCGTAAGAATTTAAAATTTTTCATTATAGTTTAAGAGAAATATTGAGTATGCTTCGGTGTAGCCCATCCAATTTTAACATAACAAAGTGGAAGTTTCAAGCAGCTGGGATTTAACTATCATAGATTTTTCGCATTTTTTTATTGAAGGTGTTGCTCATCTGGCAACTACCATACAAACGGAATTTTTCATACCTCATATCTCTAGAAGTATTTGTGGTAGATTAGTGGAACTCGCTATGAAGATATATCACTGGAAGTATGTATTTACGGTTTAGTACTGGTGAGAAGATAATGAAAGAGGTTTGATAAGGTTGTAGTTTGAAAATTTTTGAAGAGGGTTGCCACCTGTTTAATAAGCTAAATTCAAATTATTTTATAGGTAAATATTAAGGTATTACACTATGGCTATTAATCGAAATGGTTTCGAAAATACTTTGTATTTTAACTTGCCACCTCAAATTCAGCTTGAATTAGCGGGTGGGTGTCAGATAAAAAAAGCTTTAGAAGGCTGTAGTTCTAAAATATTTTGTAGAAAGTTGCCAGCTGCTAAAAAGGCGAATTTAATTAAATTATACACAAGTTTAAGTGTCGAACGAAGTGTTAAGAAATCTTAGGTTTAAACATTTCAAATTTTTTCGAGGTGCTTGCTCCCCGGTTATTTAATAAGTTAAATGAATTATTACGGTGTGGTCATCAATCGAAATGGGTTTTCAAAAGGTTTACTTAACTACATCAAGGAGGGTTGCCACCGGCTTGAAA
>NW_016204396.1:0-2251 GCF_001687245.7 Rhagoletis zephyria
TCGCATAACGGTTGTTTGTAACAGCCAATCGAATCGAGATAGATAAAGACAAATGTGTACATAAATGCTCAGAATGAAAAGAGAAATCGACTACGCCATGTCTGTCCGTCCGTCCGTCCGTCTGTCCGTGTACACGATAACTCAAGCAAAAATTTTAAAATGGCAACAAAATTTGGTAAGTACCTTTATCCAAGGTAAGTGCATACTTATGCCGGATTTCCACTAGGCATTGAAATTACAAAAAATTGGTGCCATTTAAAAATAATATTTCACAGAGGATTTTGAAAAAAAGATATGTAGTTGACTTTTTGAACCTGTCTAATGTATATACAGTGACTCAAACTGATGACCACGTGTTGATTTTTTTAAATATTCGTTATGTTTTTCGTGTTTTTTTCTGTTATTTTTCTATAAAAATAACGTCCAAGCTTTAACCAAACCATATAAATCACTGTTTCAAACTTTACACAAAATTTAGGAAAATTTTCATAAAAATTTCAACTTTTTACTCTGACCATCAGAACATTTTTGGGTATTTGGGGCAGTTTTATAGCCTATTCAATTTTAGTCTAATGAAGTGGAAGTTTCAAACGGCTAAAAAAATCGGTTGATTTTGAGAAGTTCTTTGGTGACGGGTTTTTGCACTTTTTTCCATATAAGCATGAATTTCTTATGAAATAAAACGCGGGAGACCGTTAGAAACACAATTAAAAAAAATCAATACCAGGTTTTGTAAATTGCACCTGTTATATAAAAAAACCGAAAAAGTAGTCTAAAAAAAATAGAAATCTCAAATATCAACGCAATTTTTTGGCCGGTTGAAACTTGCATTGACTAGAATTGTATGGACAATAAAATTGCATACCCCAAATTATTCTTAGATTCAGATCAAAAAGTTGAAACTTTGATGAAAATTTGTTGAATTTTCCTAAAGTTTGAAGCTCCCATCGTTATGTTTTTGGGTAAAGCTTGGACGATATCAAAAAATATCAAAAAAAAAAATTAGCTCGAAAAACGTAACGAATATTCTATCAAAAAATGAACACGTGGTCATTAGTTTGAGTCACTGTATGTACGCACATACAGTCAGTGCCAAATGTAAGTGTACACCATGTTCTAATATAATATTAACACTTATTTTCAGGAAAAAATGTTTTCATTAATTATTTATGAAAATATAGATTATTCTATAACAACAACCATAAAAATCAAAGCTTCACACTTTATATAAGCTCACAAAAATTCAAACAATTTTCATCAAAATTTCAAAATTTTTATTCAGAATTTCTAGAAAATTTTCGGGTATGCAGTTTTGTAGCCCGTTCAATTTTAGTACAACAAAGTCCCAGTTTTAAGTCGCTAAAAATTGCCGTTGATTCTTTAGATTTTTTTTTTGCGTTTTCTTCAATATTAAAATAGATTTTGATGACGCATTATATGGAAGAAAACGCGCAATACCCTCCACAAAAAAATTCCAAAAAATCAACGGCAATTTTTAGCGACTTTAAACTGGCACTAAAATTTAACGAGCTACAAAACTGTAAAAAAATTTCTAGAAATTCTAAATAAAAATTTTTAAATTTTGATGAAAATTGTTTGAATTTTTATGAACTTTAATATAAAGTGTGAAACTTTGATTTATACGGTGTATGTTATAGAATAATCTATATTTTCATAAATAATGAATGAAAAAATTTGCCATTAAAATAAGTGTGAATATTGTATTAGAACAAGGTGTACACTTACATTTGGTACATTAGACTGCATCACCAAAAAAAATTGCGGGGTTTCCGCCGGGATTACAAAATTTATTATATTTGAACACGTCTACCAAAATATTTTAAAAAAATATTAAGATTTCCGTGAGCTGAAAATATCTCCAAATATGCAGTTTTTTATGAATAAAAATAGTTTCTTAAAGAACTTTTTGAAAAAAGTCCCCTCAGATGACAAAACAGATTAAGCTTAAAAAAGGCATACAAATATTTAAAACTCTTTTCAACGGAATCGTAATAACGAGATTTTTGATGCTGTTTTTTTACTTTTTTCAAAGATTGATTTACGAAAAACTTGAGTAACTGGGCCAAAACTATTCTGATTTAGACTTATGAGATCTTAGTAGAAAGGTATTTTCCCACTGTTTTTATTTCTGTGCAAAAAAGTCCTTCGTGTCCCATTTCTTTTTTTTTTTCAATTACCAAACCATCTTAATTCAACTTTGAATGACGTTCGTTCATCCTACCTTTCTCTT
>NW_016204398.1:0-2250 GCF_001687245.7 Rhagoletis zephyria
AAGACTGAAGTACCGAAAAGTTGTCGGTGTAAAGTTGCAGTCAGTAGAAGACGAGACAACAGAGTGGACACTGCCTTCGATCTATGTTGACGAGTGCACACCAAGCATGTCGGAGTTTCATTTGCCCGTTGGTTTGCTGGTGTCGAAGATGGCCTCACTGGGACTGCCTATAGTGTCCNCTTAAAAAATGTACTAAGATGTTCCCTTTTTTAGTTCTCAATACCGCTTGGACATGCTCATCGGCCAAGACCTGTTGAATGCTCACTTTAACGTTCACCCTCGCCAGCCGACGTACCACATCAGCCCCTCACTGGTGCTTTTTCGCACCAAAATGGGACTAGCTTTCATGGGACAGTTTGATGTAGAGAAATTCAAACAGTGGAAGATGAGCAAGAAGAAAGCAAAAGAGATGAAAAACGCACTTTATTCAGAAAACAAGGACAAAACGTTAAAAATGTTTTCACCAACTCAAGAAGACGAACTATATCGCATCTTAACGCTTTCTTTACCATCAATGAGCTGGAAAGAATGCGCATGTGAGTAGTATACATTTTTTGTGCTACTTGAGCATGTATTAAACAACTAAAACACTTTCTTTAATGTTTGATTGAACTCTCTTTCATTTTATAGGGTGCTTCCTAGAAATTCCCTTTTACATGGTCACCTTTGTTTTCACCTTTGGTATCGACATCACCCTTTCACTGCTCATCTGTTTCAGTGCCACCGTGCTCAAACTCCTCCTCATCCTCCCTTCGCTTTGCTTCACTGTCCCATCTGCTGTACAGTCACTGTACACTGATCACCTGCTGTTACCACTGCTCGAATTCACCATCTCTGCTAGAAATGTTCAAAAAGATTTCTGTCAAGGTCTGGGCAATTTCTTCTTCTTTTCGGTCAGCCACCTTGGTTCAGTGTCCTACACGGCGTCACCTATACTCCCGCTCACTGTGAGGGCGCCAATCATTGCCAGCACCACCAGCACTCCCATCACTAAAACGGTGAACGCCTTCATCGACACCGGCTCTAACCGTTCTTTCATAAGCGCAGCCCTGGCTAGAGAGCTCAATTTGGCGGAGAAACCAGCTGAGGTGATACACTACGCTGACGATGTCCAGGCAGAACTGGTGGACGTTGAGGTGAGCGAGTATCAGCCTGAACAGAATCAAAATCACGAGCTGGTCTCAGCCCAGTTTACCCCCATTCGACTTGAACGTACCTCCATTGTTTTTAATAGACAGTCTGAGTACTCGCTTACCTGCTCCGAGCTGACCAAGATAGGCCGCCTGGTGGACATATCGGTGGTGACAGTTGCTGGTGCTGTTGAGGATGATGGTACTGCTGAAACTGATGATGAAACTGCTGATTACATTTTTCCTTATGGTAGTCAGCTGATGATTGGCACCGACCTCATTCCCTCGTTGCTGATGGCCAAGGAGGCTGCAAAACCTCGTGTCATTCCTATTACCTCCAATTTGAATGCCGTAGAGACCCGTCTGGGCTACTACTTGCAGGGCACTCAGTATAGGGACATTTGACTTATTTTTCTGTTCTTTTCAAACCAAGTTTTCTTAACATTTTCAACAAGTAAAATTGTAGAGATAAAAATACAGCAGAGAGTAAGAAACCGTCAAAGGGGAGAGCCTCAGCAAAAGGTGACAGAGTCTGAAAAAACGCTTTTAATTTGAATGAAATCTTTGTCGCAACTCTGGAAGCTCATGTCTCTAATATAGCCAGAACGAAGGATGGCAAGAAGAGAAGAGAAGGATTCGAAGAAGAAAGATAAGAAAAAATAGTGACTTTGAACAGAGACACTTGCTTCGTTGTCAATTTCTGTCGCTTCTTCATTTTCTTCTTCTAGTGTTATTACTTTTTCATTTCTCCTCATTTCACTTCAGCTGCATCAGCATTCATTTATTCACTTATTTTTTGCCTACTTCAATTGGCATTCTTGAGCAATCAGCTCAACCTGATTGAAGCTGAGCACTTCCTCTACTTTGAGCAGCTTTTTGCCTTTGCAATTTTAAGTTATTAACTATTAAAAAAATTAAAAACATTTTAAAAAGCAGCCAACAAAGTGAAGGTAAAACAATGCAAAACAATTTTTAAAACCCAAGACAAAACCAAAACAAAAATAACAAAAAGATTGTTGCTCAAGTCCTTCATCCGCCTCCTTCACTACTACCAACAAATCAAGTGCACCGAAAACTGACCGGAAAAAGCTAACCACTTCCAAAGCTCACTTCAGCTGCG
>NW_016204399.1:0-2250 GCF_001687245.7 Rhagoletis zephyria
GTAGTAGTAGTAGTAAGAGAGCCACAACACAGAACGCCAATCAATGGCTGCGCCGCGCTGATCACGGGCGCGCGCAATTAATTAGACCTAATTGAATCGATTGGAGGGGTAAGGAGGGAGAGAGAGAGATGGAAAAAGGGGGACAAAAAAAGAGAATAGAACTGAAGGTAAGTCAAAGCCAAAGCAAAGAGCAGACAAAGTCGATCAAAGTCTGCGCGCGAGCAATCGATCAATCAGTGAGCACCACCACCACATTTGTGTGTGTGTGCATTGATTGCGATTTGATTGCGAGCGCGCCACCGACGCCTCGAAGACGAAGACAACGGCGACGAAGATGAAGACGATGATGATGAAGCCTGGCTTCAATTGATTTCGGTGTGTCTAGATGTGTGTGTGTGTGTGTGTTCAAAGATTGTGTCTGTGTACACACAGAGAGGACAAACTATCGCCACTAGTGTTGCTGGGAACGCTGAGCAAATTGAAACAATGAACGAGCAGAAAGAGCTTTGATTTAGGTTAAAGCACTGGGCAGATCTGATCAAATGGAAAGAGGGGGAAAGGGGGCAGCGACTGAGCAATAAATAAACATCCATAAATGAGCGTGACAAAATGATAGGCTGAAAGACTGCTGAGCATAAATAGCTGAAAGCAGCTTTAAACATATTTTAAACATAGACAACTGTTCTAGTAATACTAATAAAGGTGTGTGTGTGTGTGTGCATTGAAGCAGGGGAGTAAATTGAGGAAATGCTAACCATCTTCAGACTGAGCAACTTCATAGGACTCGTTGGTGTGATGGCCTTGTTAGCCAACTGTGTGTGTGTGTGTGTGATCATCGCAAGTCCATCGCATCACCATCATCCTGATCATCATCATCATCATCTGCAAAAACGTTTCAGCAGCAGCTGTCACTATCAGCAACAGCAGCAGCAGCAGCACTCTCACTACCTGCGCCGGCTCACCAACTACTGTTCCGTTTCCCATAACACTAAACTTGGCATTTAAATAAAAAGCGAACGAAGCAAACGTTTGCCTGCTGTGCCAGGCTCAATTCAATCATAACTCGTCTTTGAAGTGTTTGTGACAGTGACAGTAGTCCTCGCCGAGGTAGTAGTCACCGATAGCACCAGTAGTAGTAGCAGCAGCAGCAGCAGCTTGGTCCTCTCTCCAGTTGACTCCTGGCTATCTCGACAAGCCCTCTCACTAATTATATCATCACTGAGCCTACTCGCTCTTTCTCTGTTTATTGACCTCTCACCTGCCAACTGTGCTGCTATCGAGAGCTGCTTACATACAGCGGCGCAAGGTCAAAGGTGAAGCTCATCAAATAAATAAGTGAAGCAGCAGCAGCAGTAGCTATTAATTGGCAAGGCAGAAGCTAACTGCTGCTGCTTCTGCTCACACAATCTTAATATGCGCTCGGGAGATGAATCAGGACCCAGTGAACAGAACAAAAAAGAAAGAATCGGGCCGCTCTGCGGAGCGAAACGAGGGAGAGAGAGAGGGCAGCTAATTACACCGGCGCTAAACAGTGCTAAACACAGACAATGGGCTTCCATTGGGCTTGTGCTGGCTGGCTCGCGCGAGCACTGCCGCTCTTTCCTTCCCTTCCTCCTTATCAGATGAACAGAAGCCTACAAGCTCTGGAGCTGATCTCGGTTCTGTATGTTGTCTCACCGTTTACATTCGTGTGAACGAGATAACACTGAATGCATATGTGAGTGTGTGAGTATGTGCCTCTGTGTGTGGATGCCAGCAGCAGCAGCAGTTTTAGCTAGGATAACGAGGTAAGTGGTGGCAATAAAGCAGATTAGCTGCTGAGCTGAGCTGCAGAGAACACGTAGTAGGCAGGTAATGGCCAAGACCAGAGGGTTTGTGAAAGGCTGAAACAACAGAAACAGTGTAGCAAGAGTGACAGCTGGCAACGAGGGAGAGAAATGGTAGTGCTAATTCGCAAAGTGGCCATTTACATTCGCGACAACGACTGAAATGGAGTGAAATGGAGTGTGCATTAGCTGCTAATATAATATAGCAGATCAAGATTGCGACTTCATTTTACCTTCGTTTTTTCGTGTGCTGGCTGGCACTGTCGATGCTCAACTGTCATTCACNTCATTCATTCAGGGCTGATGTAGTTGCTCACCACTGCCGGCTAGCTCCTTCTGCCTGAAACCATTCAACCAAAAGTTAAAAAAGCAGTTGCGTTTTAAAGCTTAACGTTCCAATCATCCTCATCATCACCACAAAAAG
>NW_016204401.1:0-2250 GCF_001687245.7 Rhagoletis zephyria
GCTTGCATGCAAAAGAGATTTATCGCGAACCAGTACTGGGTCTAAATGCGCTAGAAGCGCCCCAGTTCAGAACTAGAGATTTTCCCCACAGGGTGATATGCATGTACGTATGCTTGTATGGTTTGGCGGATTACGCTACTTTTTGTGGGATTACAAGCTACAAGTGTTGAAGTAGCTTTGGGTAATTGTAGTCTAGTGGTTATTACGAAATTTCGAATTCAACATTACTATTGTACTACGGTAAAAAAAAAACCTGCATGACAATGCTGCATTTACTGTCGTTATGAAACTTGTGGAAATTAGTGTAGTACAATTGTTTTCGGTGTCCAATTTCCTTAGTTGCTATGAAAGAAAAGAGTGCGCCCAAATGTATGCAACATTACATGGTGTGTATGTTTAAAAAAAAAAAAAACTTCTCAAACGACCCTTATTGTAATTTCCCAAAGCCGGAAGCTACTGGCACAAAGTATCATGCTCCTTCCTCTTTTTTTTTTTACCGCTAGTCACTATCTATACCATCTTCAGTTATTGACTATGCTCTAATATCGTTAGTCTCTTGTACTAAATTTCATCGTCATTTCATGGTTTGTCTCAATATGTCTCGACGAATCCTTCTAAACGTGAAGCCAGCATCACTTCACCTACTACTGTATGAATCAAAGGATCAAAGTCGTCGAAGGCTCTCTCTTTAGAAACGGAAGGCCTTGTTAAGGTTGCATTAGCACAGAAAATGATTATCAGACCTCGCTACGGTTATGTTGCACTTGCTGGGGAAGCAGGTGTGAAATATGTTCACACCACTAGACTCCGTTCAACGGCTGCATCGGGTATATGAAGGCAGTGCCTTCCAAAAAAATCGAATGCTTTGTACCTTCCCATAGAAGGTGTAGTAATAAGAAAGATAAACATTTTTTTATTCTTGTTGTGAAGATCTCAGTTGGCATCCTCAAGTGATGATATCGGCAGCATCTTTGGAACAGACTCTTTCATAGCTGATTCAAAAGGACTGTACTAGATTATTCTATTCTTCGGGAATATCTATTTTCTAGTTGAGGAAAAATGGCCGGTTTAGAGTAATCTTGTTACCGTCCTCAGAGTATGTGTCCTCCGAATCAGCGTGCTATAAGTATAAGGTTTAAGCAACGCGTGATTTTCGCCGAGTAAAATTTCTATAAGCCAGTAACTCGGCCAGAAGAAGCTTAGTTTCCTAAATTTGAGCAGAAAACTCTCTTTTTTCGCTCAGGAGGCAAAAGGTTATTGATATTGGCCAATCTAAATCTCTGTTGGGGTAGTCAATTTTAAGTAAGGATTCGCTTTCGAACTGTAGATATATTCAATAACACTTTTTTATCGACAGGATACTACCCGTGTACCAAATGTGATCCACCATTAATAATTTAAGGTCCTTCAAATCTAGAATTGGCTGTCATATTCAAAGCACTAAACATATTTTCTATGACAACGGAAAGCAAATCATCAATCTTGCCTTTCCCATCGAATGTCCACGATTTCCGGGACATATTAATATCCACACTTATTAGACTCAGCCATCTCTTGACATCAGAATCCCTAATTCCTTCAGCAACTTCTTTTCGGACGAGGATATGACCAAAACTTAAAGCCTTACCAGAGAGAAACAAATGCTTAAATTTTGACTATAGCTATTACTCCTACCTGGCGAATCAAAAAATAACCAATGCCAAGTTTCCGTAGAGAACCTACCATGTTTGTTTTCAATAAGTTTTGATTCATTTCATAAAACTCGTCTCCAAGAATACATATTTTTTTCTTGTCTTTAGAGTCGCCATATGCTGTCTCCACAATACTGACCCTATTTTTCCTTCCAGAGATTTTACTTTGTTGTTTGATTTTCCAATATTATCCCTAGACTAGAGCTCTTTGGGACTCTACTCTACCTTTCATTCAAGCCCATTGTCCTTCTGACAATTTACTTTCTCCACCCTAGAACTTACCTATTATCCTCCGCGAATATGTACAGCGAGTATGTTTCCCTCTGCTCTGTCACGTTCGTCGGCTTCAGTCGCCGAATGAGCATTTTTAACTTCGTCTTATAACCAGAACTCTGCATCATCGACTGCTGTTCGGTACGCGTTTCTTGCTGTGTTTCTAGCTCATATTGTTTTTGCTGCTTTTGTTGCAAATTCTGCTGTCGCGCATATTGACTTATGGNATATTGTTTTTGCTGCTTTTGTTGCAAATTCTGCTGTCGCGCATATTGACTTATGGAAC
>NW_016204402.1:0-2250 GCF_001687245.7 Rhagoletis zephyria
CGCCTGGCTGTCCGAGAAAATATTAATCGTAGTCCTCGTTACGGCATGCATACTAAGGTACACAGCCACCTCCTTTATAGCTAAAACCTCTATCTGATAAACACTGCAGTGGTCAGGAATTCGGACGGATAATTCTAGTCCTAGTTCCTTGGAGTAAACTCCGTAGCCAACCCTATTGTCTAGCTTGGATCCATCCATATAAAAATTCAGTTCCCACCTTCTCCATGGTCTTGGTGTTTGCCATTCTCTTCTTGACGGGATGCTCGTCTTGAAGAGCCTGTCGAAGGTTGGTTTAGGGGCGGAGTAGTCAACTTCTTGTTCATGACTACCCAGAGTGTGAAGTATAGAGGCGTGACCGAACCGCCGATCCTTCCATAGCACCATGCTTTTTAGTCTGAGCGCTGAATCGGCGGCCGCGTATTTTCCTACCAGGTTTAATGAGGGCAGATTGGTTACCACCTCTAGCGCTTTGTTTGGGGTGGTCCTTAAGGTGTCTGAAATGCATAAAAACGCTGTTCTTTGGACCTTACTCAATAGTTTTAGGTAACTTTACTTTTGAGTTGCTGGCCACCATACGAGTATTCCATATAATAATATTGGCCTGACCACCGAGGTGTAAAGCCAATGTGTAATACGAGGTGTTAGCCCCCACTTCATTCCGACCGCTTGTTTGCAAGTATGTAATGCAACGTTGGCCTTCTTTACTCTTTCCTCTATATTAGGTTTCCACGTAAGTTTCCTGTCTAATATGAGTCCTATATACTTTACATTCTCCTTCAAAGATATCTCCACACCCATAAAGATTAGCGGAGAGCCCCCTACTCTCTGTCCAGTTTCTAAGCGTGGCCATGTTAGAGCGCAAAATCTCCATTAGGGTATTAGGGTATTTACCTTTAACGGCAATTGCCAGATCGTCAGCATATGCAGTGACGTGGCAGCCCCCCCCTCTCTAGTTTCTTCAGCAGAGAATTTACTGCCAAATTCCAGAGAAGAGGGGAGAGAATCCCTCCCTGAGGAGTGCCTCTACAGACCTCTCTGCTTATTGTGTTGTTGCCAAGCTTAGCGGTTATCTTCCTGCTGACAAGTATAGACTCAATCAGCGCCGCTACGTTGTGGTCAACTCCAAGCTCTTCTAAGGCACCCGTTATGGCGCTTGCTTTAATGTTGTTGAAGGCGCCTTCTATATCAACAAAGGCAACCAGAGTATACTCTTTATCAGATAAACTTTTTTCCACCAACCCGACGAGCGAGTGCAAGGCGGTTTCCGTAGATTTGCCCTTCGTATAGGCTTGCTGCGCTGGGGAGAGCCTACTAGTTGGTATCACGCCCCGTACATAATCGTCCACTATCCTCTCTAAAATGTTGAGCAAAAAAGACGTAAGACTGATGGGTCTGATGTCCTTGGGGTTGATGTGATAGGATGAAGGAGACTTTTGTCTCTCTCCAGCCTAGCGGAATATAGCCCATGTTAAGACAGCTTCTTATAATAGACGCAATGAATTGGGAGATAATATTCCGTGATTGCTGCAGTTCTAAATGGTGTATGCCGTCCAGTCCCGGTGACTTGTAAGGACCAAAAGTCTTAATAGCCCATTCGATTTTCGCCTTAGTAATCAGTCGATTTCCTAGATCAGATAGCCCCCCGTCATTTAGGGGTCTGTAAGTTCCATCGGCTTGCTTCCAGGGAAGTGTGTGTCCATGAGGAGACCTAAAGATTCCACGCTCGTCGTAGTCCATGAGTTCCCTTGACCCTAGAGATAGCCAAGGTTGCATGGCGACTTTACAAGAATTTTTCTTAATCTGGCCGCTTCCGTGGTTTCCTCAATTCCCTTGCAATAACTCTGCCATGATTTACGTTTCGCAGTTCTAACTGCTTTATTTTGAAATCAGCCTTATAGGCTTCCCAGTCCTCTGTTGGTCTCGTGGCTTTGGCCTTATTGAACCTTGTCCTATTGGATTCACGTAACTTTATTGACCACCAAGGTGGTTTGTTTTTCCCCCTGTATCTAACAACCGGGCATCCGGCTGACAAAGAACTATTCATGGCTTTAGTGACCTGATTAACCAACCCGTCCAATTCCACCCGCGTGGCCGGGTCCCGGGGAGGTATCTTTGGCAATAAAGTCCTCAGTTTTTTGTTGTAAACCCTCCAGTCGGTATTACGCACATTTCTGAACTCCCTAACTTGCGTCCTTGTCATCGGCCATGTAGGCAGAGGCTACCCAGAAGCTGGTTTTATCCAGTTCTATG
>NW_016204403.1:0-2250 GCF_001687245.7 Rhagoletis zephyria
ACATATCGATCGAGCTTTTTGTCGACACATGTTTTTAACAGTGTTCTCGCAATTGTTTGCCATGGTCGTTGGTTCTCGTAATATGGTGCAAACGTGGACTAGTCGCTTTTTAAAAATAAAAGATGTACAGAGGTATAAGTTGGGCGAAACCGGTATTTTTATATATAGTATACCCGGTGCACGTATTAAATATCTTTTTTACATCTTTCTGTAAACTACGGTTACCGATGTACACTGAGGGTGGTGCCGCGCTCATTTTGAAAAAATCCATAACTTATTTCTGATTAAGAGATTGTTGTAAGTTTTAACTTAAAGTTCTCTTTACCTCTCTAGTAAGTGACAGGCGCGAATCAGTGCTGATACAGATCAGGGAGGTGAATTATAAAATTATTTAACAGAATGTTTATTACTCCACCACTTGCTTTGAAAGCAAACTCGTAGGAAATTAACAAATTTACTTCGATTTCAATTAACTTTTTATGGGTAAATTGTATTTACTCAGAATCTAATTAACAGAATTTAAAAAAAAAAATATTTAATCAATTAATCGCACGTCTGTAATGATTATATTTTCTTATACCTTTATTCGAATTAACTTTCAAAGCGATGAACACCATAAAAATATGCATCACGAAATAACAGAACTATGCAACCAAAGCTCGGTGTGTAGCTGATAAAGCTTATGATTTCATTGCTACCATTTGAGTAACATTTTTGAATTGTCAATTTACGATTTAATCTCAACAAATTGTTTGAGCATTAATATTAGTCATAGATGGTGACTACTTACACTAGACTATAGACTTATTTGCGTACATTTATTTCCCCGAAGGATATTAACAAATGTTAACTAATTGCAGCTTAATTTCAACTCAGTTGCATATTGTTTTATTCTTCAATGTAAATTCTTAAGTGATATTTTTTAGTTTATTTACGCTGTAAATATTAGTTTTGGTTGAAAATACTTGAAATATTGGCTCCCATGCATAAAAAGTGACTAAATTTTTGCACTGATCAAGTGAGCACAAGGTCAAGACTTTTGACTGAAAATCGAGTCGGAGCTTAAGCCCACTTTTTATACATGAGGCCCAGTGTCAGTATTTAGAGAACGTATGTTTAATAAAAAATTAAAGTTACAAAATGTCCTCAGCCTCGTAAACTTTGGCGGATCGATATTTTTTTTATCCATTTCTACCAATGCCATACCAGTTTTCTATTTCAATTTGTTTGACCATATTGAACACACTGTAATTTTGCCCAGTTAGTTTCCTCGAGATTCAACATTTTTCAGACGAGCTCCAAGGTAGACTTCGGGTGTTTTATCGATCCATACAACCTGGGTTCGATCTAAATTAGAAAAAGGTTTTTTTTTTCTTACAGCGGAAGCCCCTCGGCAGGCAATGGCAAACTTGCAAGTGAATTTCCGCTATGAACAAGCTTCTAATAAAATCCAGTTGCCAGTTGCAGTTGGCGGCGTAAAAATGCAGGTACCTCCGTTTGTGTAACAAAATCAACACGCACACCACAAATTGGAGGAGAAGCTTCGCCAAACACTTAGAAAAAGTGTAAGCGCCAAAATATTATTATTCCACCTTTTCTTACGATTTGTTGCCGAAATTTGAAAAAGGCTTCTAGCACCTAGTAAAGTTCTACTTTTAGATCTTAGCCTTTCTGATCGGGGCAATGACCAAACGACGAACAGGTTGTGCTCTGGGGAAGATTTTAGAACTTGCCACTAATGTTGGTGAACGTGGTTGTACCTCCTGAGTATCTTTCTTGCGGGCGTTTTTTTTTCGTAGGACAGCTCGGTGGTGCCGTACCTCTAGTTGAGGCTGTTGTTGTAGTTCCTATGGATCATTTTTTTTTAGAGGTATGGAGGTAGAGTGGCGGAAAAGGGGAATCCAGGGAATCCCGGAAAGGAATCTGCTGTACCGCGACCTATCTAGTAGCTCCGGTGTTCGTGCGGTGCTCCAATCATTCCGTTTACAAAGGGNGCGCTTTCACTCAGCACCTGGGTTCAAACCCTGGTCAAAGCAACATCGCAAAAAATATAGAAAAAGGTTTTTTCTTAACAGCGGTCATCCCTCGACAGGCAATGGCAAACCTCCGAAAATTTGTGAAATTGTTTTTTAAGATGCAGTTTAATTCTAACCATAACTGTGACCCAAGTGTTTTACGCCGATTTTAAACTTATTTTTTTTAAATTTTTTTCTTTACAGTCTTTTCGAACAGGAGATTATGAGCTATGTT
>NW_016204404.1:0-2249 GCF_001687245.7 Rhagoletis zephyria
TGAGATCTATATTGTAATAGTTCATTAAAGTAATTAACTTAAATTGAATTAAACTTTCAAACAAGTGGCAACTCCTTTTAAAAGTGTATAAATTGGTTTTAAACATATAAGCAAGTGACAGTCCATTTTTAAATATTTTTGAAATAAAATTTTCTTAAACCTCTTCTTTTTGATGTCCATATTAAAATATTTAGTTTAACTGGTTAACTAATCTAATTTTAACATTTTTGAACAGGTGGCAACCTTCCTTAAGAATATGTTTGTAATAAATTGTTCTTCAACCGCTCTCCTGCAACACTAACATTGTTGTCATATTTTACTTAATTTAATAATTAATCGAATGTAAATAAAATTTTTAATTTTGTAATTGAAAAGAAGGTTTAAACCTACAAGTTTTGTGCAAAGCCATTACATAAGGCAGTAGATATTCGTTTTTCAAAATGATCAAAGTACTCAAAATGTATATGTATATATTTACGAGTGTAAGTCAAAAAGTTCTCATAATGAAAAGGAAATAGTGGAAATTAAAAATGAAATTACTTTCCTTTTTCGGCCCAGTATACTCCTTGTTATTCTTCATGATTGGAGCTGTAACCACTTAAACTGGAATCGAAATTAGCAAGCCCGACGTTTTTTTCTGTGACTACTGGCAACTTGGGAATACCAAGTGAAACAAAGTTTTTTGCAATCGGTTCTCTCCAACGGAAGGAAGCCTTGCTGTTCCTTTGCACTACTAGTTGGAACTTCATCGAATAATTTCAGACGTAAGTGGGGTTGTGTTCATTTGAGCTAGCACGGCCGCTGTACTATGTACGTCAGTGGCGTGGTAAAGCTGATATAGTTCATCGTTCAATCGTCTCCAGTATGCGCCGTTACAAAAGCGTAAAGGGCTATTTATCTAAACAACTTCAAAATTATAACTGTCAACAATAGCGCGGGTGCTTAGGCTTATTTGGTGACAGAAAATAATTCTTCATTCATTCTCTATCTTAGATGGTAAGAAAATATTATTATCTTCTCCAACGCCAGAAGAAAGAAATCACTAAATAGGGAGTGCCCTGGCGGTATTGCTTAACAAATCTCTTTTGACTCTCAATTTCTTATCCCGTTTTTTTCGGTTAAAAGCCACAGCGAGTGGTATCTCAGGTTGATAACAAATCGGCCTTTGGTCTGTGCGACGGCGGCTTGGCCCGTTTTCTGAAGTAACCTTTAACTTTAAGTCTCACTTTATTTTTAAAGGTTGGATTAAAAATAAAGCTATGTCTACAGTAAAGCATTTCTATTATCGATTTTTGATATACATAGGTAAGTATGTTTCCTGGTTGTAAACCAATTTAAAACTCATAATAAAATGCGTTCCTTAAGACACAATCACAAGTTTTTATGCAACCTTTAAATATAATGGAAGCCTTAAAGTTACAGGTTACTTGAGAAAACGGCCCTAAATGGTTCTGAGGTAAATATACTAGACATGCATGTGTGTAATGGAATGTATGTGCGTACATTTTTTTGATTCGAAAAGATACCATCACATTATACGTAATTTAAATTTCTTCTACTACCATGTTGTTTTTAGAATTTCTCATTTCCAGTAATGCCACAGTCCACGTTGTCTACCAATGCTCGATTAAAACTTCCCCCTGACCACCGCTGCCGCAATCTCTCGCACAACCATAGCCATCGCCGTCAGCATAAGTTTATCCATCTGTATTTTCTGTTAGTTTTTGATACACGTATTGTTTACATTGACGATTATTATTTTTTGTTGTCTTATAATAATATTTGTTGTTCATTCATTCAGCAGCACTCCTTCCTTGTTGCTACTTTTCCAGGAGAATACCAGACTGGTCAATTGACCTAGCTGTTTGCCTTTTGTTGTTGGTTCGCTATTGGTCTGCACTGTTTGGTCACCTCGTCTCATCCTCGTTGTCCTTCGAACTGTGCTCGTGCGATAAAATAAAGTAATATTTGTTATTTACTTTAACGGAAGCAAATGCAGTTGCAACAACAGCAGGCAGCTAGCACAGTAGCTGCCACAATATCAATGTTGCTACTTATGTATATACATACAACAACTACAATTTCGAAACGGAAATGCACATAAATTTATTTTGTGTGGATTTTTAGTAGTGTTGGCTCTGTGTTGTGTTGTTGTTTCTTCGTGGTGCTGGCGCACTGTGTTGCTATTGCTTGATTGTGTTTATATGTATGCATGAATATTATGCGCGTTCCTTATCTCCCAGAAATAG
>NW_016204405.1:0-2249 GCF_001687245.7 Rhagoletis zephyria
ATGCTACATTTGTGGCAACATATCCCAAACAGCTGCTAACTACTGACAATCAAAGCAAACAAGCAAGCAACAGCAGCAATGAAATGCGATCACTGGCGCATCCTCGTCAGCTGTGTGCATCCGCATTTGTCTGCTCCAGCTGTCTGTATGACAATCACTTTTTCTACCAAAGTAGCATAAATAAATATGTACACACATAATAAATACGTAAATAGGTGCAACTTTACATTTTAAGCCATGCCTGCCGTTGAGCATAAATGTTATTTAAAATTTTTATTGGCAGTCAAACTGTCTGCCAAAGTAATCATTCACTCACGTCAAGTGGACAGCAGCAAGCAGCACAGACCGACAACTTAGTTATCTATGTACTTGTATATGGCCTAACCGGTTGGTTGTTGTGAATGCATTTTTGTTGTCTCGCATTTTCGTATATACTTTAGCTTGAAAGCTCGAAGCAAAAACTAAAATAAAAATGTAAATTTCCACGTTTTGTTGAGTTTTGTTGTTGGATGGAGACGGATGCTTCTTTTTAACTGTAGTGCAACGGTAACCTCAGCGATCAGCTCATTTTTGAAGATCAGTCAAAAATTAATCATCAATTCTCTAGCGTTGGTTAGCTGCATATATATAGTCTTTCTGAGGCTGCGCTCTCGCTTTGCTTAACAAGACAAACGATTAGCCATTTCTTTTTCATTGTTATTTGACGTTGGTTGGCCTGGCCTTTCTCTTGCTATACTAAACATTTATTGACGAATTCCCCGCTGTGGGACTTTGATAGTTAAATTGTATGGCTTGGATATGAATACGAATTTGAGAGGCTGGCTAGCTTTACTTCACTCAATAAGTTCTATAATTTGCATTTTTAATTCTGGGGTTTTTTACTTTGAGTTACCTATGGCTGAAAATAATTAAAGAAGTTTGATTAAAATTTTAACAATAATATTAAAGTTTTGATCCCCAGTTTCACCAATCAACTTTAAAATTTATCAGACTTTATAAGTTTAAAATAACACATTTTCCGAACAAAATTGTGTCATTTCACTTTTTGAACATGACTTAAAAAGTTTTTTTTTTTTTAACTCTTTAGCGTTGACATTTGAAATTTGTATTTGAGTCGCGCATTTTAAATGCTCCAAATTTTGTACTTTTAATCTTGAATTTAGAATTTCGAATAAAATTGGTATTTTATTTATTTCTTTTAATTTAAACTTGCATTTTAGATTTATTTTATGGTGTTTTCATTTCTACCAAAAAATGTCGCCTTTTGATTGCCCCTTTCTCTTTTCGTGTTCGATTCTAAAATAAAGGCTAACGGTGAGAATATGTTGTGTTCGTTTCTTAAAATTTCGCACTCTTGTAATACAAAAAAGGCGAAAAGTTTATCTTTAATATTTTTACGTTTAGTTTTGAAAATAAAATTTAGGATTAAAATTTTTTTAATTTAGAGCACCTAATTTTGCCCTTTAGTTCAACATTTTCAGCCTTGATTTCTGAGATTTAATTTACACTTTTAAATTAATTTGGCCCTTGTAATTTTGAGCGTTAACCCCTTATTTTTTTTTATTTTTTTTTATTGTTTTTAATTTTGAAATTCGAAATTTTAAACTTCAAATTTTGGATTCTTAGACTTATGGCGGTTTCTTTTCTACAAAAAATGAGCACAGAGAATGCAACATTTTTCAGTAGAAAAAAACGTCATTACTTTTTAACTCTTCCCTTCTTAAAAGGGCACGTCAATACGAGTCCAAATCGGGAGTCATATTAGAGTCTGGAATATTACGCTTTTCTGAGTCTTAAACACAAATATTTCTCATAATTCTGATTATTCATAAATTCTTACTTCTATGTGAAAAAGAGTCCGCAATGAATCAGTCTGGTTGACTGGTCTCAGAATCATATTTATGATGAAGGAAGGACACATTTTAGATTTATAAAATTCTGAAAATTGTTTAAAGAGGATTTTGATGAAAAATTAATTTTGTTATCTTGGAATTTATTTTTTTTTTTTTCAAAAACAAAAAGAAAGCGTTTCTTATTCGAGTTTTTAACAAAATGTCGCAATTTTCATACTACATTTTTTCGTATTAAAAAATTTGTTTCTATTTTTTGAATTTCAAAAGCAAATGGGAATAAAGATTTTACATTTAAATAAAGTTGGTTTCTATTTTGTTTAAAAATATCCTTGATTTCAAAACACTCTCACACACACAAACACATGCTGAAACTTCCATTTAATCAAGCGGGCGGTG
>NW_016204406.1:0-2249 GCF_001687245.7 Rhagoletis zephyria
GTGTAAACGACCATAAATTTATTAACCACTTGTGACGATACGAGCATTGATTGCCAGTGTATCCATATAAATAAAGTTATGAGCAACTGAGAGCCTAGAATACGTATGTAAGTGCGTGTGCTCACTCGAAAAAACGGTATGTGAAAGGTGGAAGCACAAACAAGAACAAAAACAATACAATACAACATATGTATGTAAAATGAAATGGCGCATGGTTCCCCTATCGTTCATGGTGATTGCGCTAATTTACGGGAAGGCTCTCATTTCGACGGGTCAAAATGCAACAAACTCGAATTATGTGCAATACTGCAACCATACGAATCGCACGTCCCACATGTGGGGCGATGTCGACCCCAATGTATTCTATATGTGCGATGAAGCAAACAACACAACGCGCAAATTGCAGTGCCCGGCGGGACGTGGCTTTTTCAACGGACGCGGCTACTACGGTTGCATACCGTACGATGAGTGGCCGGCTTGCATGGACAATGGCGGCGGCAGCAGCAGCAACAGGAGTGAGCTTGGAAATAGCACAGCGCAGGTTTGCAGGGACGAAGAGCATTTACGACAGACTTGGGCGGCCGTGGATCCGAATAAGTTTTACATATGCCAGCAGGCAGATTCAGAGCCGCTGCTGCTGACCTGTGAACCCGGCAAGGGGTATGTCAGCGCGCGGGTGGGCCATAGCGACACTCACATTGTAGGTTGTGCTGCATGGCAGAAGTGGCGGATGTACATGCAGTGTGAGGGATTTTATTGAGACGACCACTCGTTAAAAAATTAAAATATTCGGGGAAAAATGTGAAGTAGGTGGTGGTGTGCGCTATGCGAAATTGGCTGCGCTGCCAGTGAATGATTCATACCGAGATGGTGTGCACAGCAAACCATGCATTGTTAATTTTTATTTATTTTTGTTATTGGATGCGCTTATATGTATGTATGTATGTAAATGCATGTCTGTACATGTTTTGCGACTCCCTATGATAACAATTATGTGCCAATATATATATAAATGTTGGTATAAATAAACCAAAATAATAATTAAGTAAAAATTGTACTGATAAGTTTCAATATTTATTTTTTTCTACTGATATTGTTGATAAGATAGCTAGGCAATAAAATTAATTGAAAAAAAGTCAATGTATGGTTTTTGGTTAGTGAATAAATTGATTGAGATTGTTGTGGGTCATGTAATTGGAATACAATAAAAACATTTTGTGCGATTCTGCCCGCAAGCGATGTCAGTGATGGAAAACGGCAGTGTAAGACATTTAAGGTTGGAATTGTTTAAAATTTTTGCGCTGGAAAAAGGCTCAAATATTTTGCTCCACAAAAAAAACACTTGAATTGCTGTTTGAGCTCAATATCTAAAACCTAGCATCACACAGGTCTATTCCTTTGAACAAAGTCTTAGTACAATGCGAATTGTGTGGAACCGATCAATATAAGAATTCGTGCCAAATTTCTAGTAGATGGATAGAGGCTAAGCTCATATTTTTACTGAACATAGTTAAGCCTCAGCAGATGCCTTCATCCTACATACCAATTTGTCTCAGTTTCTTTCTCTTAAAACGCATGGAGAAAATCTTGGAACAGCAGATCAGAGACGTCAACACATCAATCAGGCGAATTCACTAAAATTGGTATTCATAAACTATGCCGAAAGTTGAAAAGCCTCGTGAGTCTAAGGTCGGTGTTATGCAGAAATTTTGTTTGGCAACTGCGTGCAATTGTTGTTACAGCAAACTCGGAGAGAGCGAGTTTGGCGACTCTCACAGCAAACTAATTTTGTTTGGTCAAACTGCAGCAAATTCGGTGTTGTCATATACAAAAATTTTAGACAATTGTTGCTATACACAAAAACTGCCGTGATACCGAAAGCCAGATAACTGAATTTATGCTGTAGGAGCTTCAAAGATTAGGGCACAGTTAATTGCCTATACGATATCATAAAAAATATATTAATTGTGCGCGTTATGTACATCTGAAATTCTCATTTCGTGTTGGCAATGGCCATGAAAACCATAATGAACGTGCAACCCTGTGCCAATCTCGACATAACCACCTCCGAGCAAACTAAGCAGCCGCCATTTAATTTGGCACACAAAAGTTTGTCTGCATAACACCGACCTAAGAACAATAAGCGATGCCCTGTTATGCAAGGGTGTAAGTCGCATCATCAAGAACTGGTTGCTTCACGTGCTAAAAGCAAGGAAGATCAGTATGGAGCTGGGAGGTACGATCGAATC
>NW_016204407.1:0-2249 GCF_001687245.7 Rhagoletis zephyria
CCCTAATTTTCTGTTTACTTTATGCACTATATTGCACGTTTAATAATATATAGAATTATTTCAATATTTCAATTTTTTGGGAAGGTCTAAAGCCTAAACAAAGTAATACTAAAAAGAAATTGGTATAGTTTACGTACTGTTACACACAAAAAAACAATACAAATGAGAGTATTTAAGAGAAACTATAACAGAGTATTTGCCCTAACACTTATAAAACGGAAGTACTGCGTATTTCGAATTTGAAGCAGAGCGTTTTTTTCATAACTTTCGCTCTAAAATTTTCTAACGCCTGCAAAGCATACACAGTCGAATTTTTTCAGTGTACTCAGTACTTCCCGCTATGAGTTCATTGAACTTTAATTATTTGTATAATTAAACAATGTCTCCGACAAGCTAGAATAATATCTGACACTAGCTTTTGTTTATTAGCAACAATTAAGTACCATATGCTACCTCCGCCCATTTTGTCGACCTTCTCAAGCACCGATCGTTCGAAATGCGGAATTGTGAGGGAGAGTATGCACAGGCAATCAGAAATCACAAATAGTGTACTACACGAGTATCGCCAGAAAGAGTACATTGAACCGAACTTGTTAGTTCAGCAGAACTACTGACGTAACATATCAACCTAACAGCATGCCTACGACGGCTGTCATCTAACTAGAAGCGATTATTTCATTTATGTATATTTTATAACAAAGATTTAATTTGAACACTGGTGCTCACAAAAATTTACTATTTACAGGCACTTTTAGTTATTTTTTAATAGATGTCTTAGAAATATAAATTTAGTATACTCATCCATCCATCTTATTGCATCCAGCAAGTTGTGCGGATTTTATTTTTTTTTGCAATTCATTGAATTATCAATAAATATCAACTTATCGAAATTTATCGACAAACTGGAAGTTATGGGGTATATTCCCGTCCTGCCAAAGTCTCCCAAAGACCTTCAAAGATATACATAAAATATTGTAGGCTCGTTTTTGTTAAAAAAGAAAGAGATTTTCCGGTAAGTAATTTTGTTCCTTCAAACGACGCACAGTGCCTACCTTTCATATAAAATGTGGGCAAAAATAGGATTGTGGACAGATTTGAATGAAAATTTGTTTCTTAATGAACTTGGGAGCGCTGAATTCAAATTGGTTTTAAGATAACTTTTATACTTCCACTGTAAATGCAGTTTGAAAATTTGGGTACTTGTAGCATTTACATACGTATGTACATATAGTTCGCTCTATTTTAAAAAGAGAGGTGTTAAATGACACGGCTTGGCCTGCAAATGTGCAATAAAGTTTTTATTTTTGTTCTTGAAACGTTTTGTTACAAATTTTATTTAAATTATTTAAAAAGTTGAATTAGATATTGGGTATCAATTGAAATGGTTCTGAAAATGCTTTACTTCCAAACGATACGTAGAAATGTTGCCACATTTTTAAAAAATCAAATTCAGTTTAACTAAGGGAATAAGGTAATTGAAATGTGTATACCAATATTGGTATCAGATAAAAGAACAAATTATACATACATATTAAGCAAAAAATAAGTGAAGAGTAAAAACATTCCTTCGTTAATTTAAGAGTCCAGTAATTTAAAAAGGAATTTAACCAGAACAAATTACTGATTGGCAATGTATGTATTTGTAATAAAATAACAAATACGATATCGAAAACCTTTGGTTTGACACAATGATTATTTGAGTTTAACTAAATTTGACTTTACAAACAGGTGGCAACCCTCTTCGTAATAGTTGCAAGCTAGAAGCTTCTTTAACCTGTTTCTTCTGACTCCCACATGGTGATACCTATCTTTTCCAATAACCTAATTCCTCTAATTCCAATAGAATTTAATTTTTTAACAGGTGGCAACTCTCTACATGGAGTTAAGAAATAAACCCTTTTCATACACATTTCGATTGATACCCTTCTCTTAGTAATTCATTTAAATTATTAAAAAATTCGAATTTAATTTTTTAACAGGTGGCAACTTTTTAAAAAAATTAACGTCTAATGTCTACAGTTCAAGCTTTTTAATCTAACACTTAATTTTTGAATATAGAAGAGACTAACAAAAAATGAAAATGCATTGGGAAAAAAACGCATTACTTTAAAGCTAAGAACCTGGACTATTATCATCCCATTTAAATTTAAATTTTTTTTTTTATTTTTGATTAGAAGAAATAGTTTATTCTGGAATACCGCAGGGACACCCTTTTTTTTATTAATTTTATTCCAAAATTTTTAATCTTG
>NW_016204408.1:0-2249 GCF_001687245.7 Rhagoletis zephyria
ATACGAAAAGGTCCCTAGGGACCTTCTCACAAATCGAAGGGTTAAATGGAATTGCGCTGGAGTTTAATATGTACTATAGACTGCATCACAAAAAAAAGTTGCGATTTTTCCGACGGGATTACAAAATTTATTATATTTTAAGACGTTCACCAAAATATTTGGAAAAAATATTAAGATTTAAGTGAGCTGAATAAAAATAGTTTCGTAAAGAACTTTTTGAAAAAAGTCCCCTCAGATGACAAACCAGATTAAGCTTCAAAAATCTGCATAAATATATTTTAAAATCTTTTCAACGGAATCCTAAGAAAGAGATTTTTGATGTTGTTTTTTTTAACTTTTTTCAAAGATTGATTAACGAAAAACTTNGGGAGGGAAAGTATTTGCGCGGCGATCGGATGTCTTGTCCCTTTTAGGCCCTTTAACCCTCCGATGAGTGACAGTGCCGATGACGTTAGATTCGTGAGAAGGTCCTTAGGGACCTACAAAGAGTTGCTCGATGTTTCGACTGTACATGTGCAACTTCTTTGGTATTTATGTTGTCTTTTGATTAAATTAACGTCCTGCATATATATTAGGAATGAAATAATTTGAAGAACAAGTGAAAAAAAAATCAAAACATGAAGACAAGTAACTTGTTATTTCTTCTAAAATTGTACAAGGTCCCTAGGGACCTTGTCACTAATCCCCGTACTATATATGTTGAAATCTCAATAACACTCGAACGTGATCCCGTATCCCTTCGAAACTTATTTTAAACGATTCAGCTTAATTTATTCTTGGAATACATGTATAAATTCTTTTCAAAAATACATTGAACAAAAAGATATAGGCACATGAAATACGAAAAGGTCCCTAGGGACCTTCTCACAAATCGAAGGGTTAAATGGAATTGCGCTGGAGTTTAATATGTACTATAGACTGCATCACAAAAAAAAGTTGCGATTTTTCCGACGGGATTACAAAATTTATTATATTTTAAGACGTTCACCAAAATATTTGGAAAAAATATTAAGATTTAAGTGAGCTGAATAAAAATAGTTTCGTAAAGAACTTTTTGAAAAAAGTCCCCTCAGATGACAAACCAGATTAAGCTTCAAAAATCTGCATAAATATATTTTAAAATCTTTTCAACGGAATCCTAAGAAAGAGATTTTTGATGTTGTTTTTTTTAACTTTTTTCAAAGATTGATTAACGAAAAACTTGAATAACTGGGCCAAAACTGTTCTGATTTAGACTTATGGGATCTCGGTAGAAAGGTATTTTCACACTGTTTTTATTTCTGTCCAAAAAAATATCATTTGTGTCGCAATAATTTTTTTTTTCAAATACCAACACATCTTAATTCAACTTTCTCGTTCATCCTTTGAATGAGTTTATTGGCAAAGAAGTAAAAAGGGTGAGAAAATGCCTTTCCACCGACACCTCTTAAGTCTAAATCAGAAGAATTTAGGCTCGGTTATTCAAGTTTTTCTTATACCAATCTTTGAAAAAAGTTAAAAAACAGCATCAAAAATCTCATCATGAAAAAAAAAAATTGTTTAAGCTTAAACCGTTTTGTCATTTGAGGGGATTTTTTTTTAAATAAAATTTAAGAAACTGTTTTTATTCATAAAAAACTCCATTTTTGGAGGTATTTTGAAATTGGTCCAGCACACTTAAATCTTAATATTTTTCGAAATATTTTGGTGGACTGCTTAAAATATAATTGATTTTATAATTCCAATGGAAATAGTACCGATTTTTTTTTGTATGGGGAGTGATGCCGTCTAATGTACATATATTATTAAGCATTAGGGTGGACCGTTTTGGATTGATTAAATAAATGAAATATTGCAATGTGGGTATCAAACTAAAGAGTTTTAAGAAGACTTACAATCGAAAATATGTTTGAGGAACTATATGGGTGCCAAACGAAAGGTATTTGGAAAATCTTGATTTGGAAATATTTTTATAGGATTATCATCTATCTAAAAGTAAAGACTGAAAATATTAAAATTAAATGAAATATTACATAACTGGTTCCAAACGAAGAGTATTTGGGAAAGCTTTACTAGGGATTTTTTTTTAAATCTTTCCACTTATCCAAAATCCGAACNAAAATTAAATGAAATATTACATAACTGGTTCCAAACGAAGAGTATTTGGGAAAGCTTTACTAGGGATTTTTTTTTAAATCTTTCCACTTATCCAAAATCCGAACGAACATTGTAAATAAATATAGAATTTACAACATCTTATCAAACGAAGT
>NW_016204409.1:0-2249 GCF_001687245.7 Rhagoletis zephyria
TGCCTTTTTGCAAACATCTGATACTGGCCAATATAGATCGTGAAGTAGTTGCTAATAAATATCTAAATCTTAACAACAACTTCATTTTCACCAAGTCTTCATCACTTTTATAGTTTATCTGACAATTTCGTTCTTTTTGCGCCTTTTAGAAATTTTACTGCACGCGCGAGCTCGTGCCGCATGCAAATTTTTCGGGCCGTGCTCATCTCTAGTTTGGATATTTAAAAAAAAAACCGTATGTTATAGAGCAATTTTGAATTCGGAAATCTACGATAAATGACTAGCCTTAGCCAATGTGAAATTGTTAAGTCGGACTGTGTTATGTACATAGATATGTATTCGTAACATGGGCGCCACATAAAAAAATAAGTTTTTTTTTTTGTAGAACCACTCCAGCCTTCACCCCTCATTTTGAGAAATGACTTAATGCAAGGCGACAACTGTGATTATCACCTCAAATATTCCAAAAATATTTCCAAAAGTACTAAGGTATACATATATACATACACACATACAGACAGACACACGTAAAAATTGAGTAAACGGTTGTCCTTGCGATTTTTTTTTCCAAAATTTCATAAACAAAATAATAAAATAATCACGTTCACTTGCTGAGTGGGCGGTTAGTCATTGGTCATGTCAAATGCTACATAAATACATATATAACTAACTACATATGTACAGTGTACATTATACACACATACACAGTTATATATATCCACGTATGTACATTCGAACAGAACCGCACATAAATTTCTATTTTTGTTTAATATTCTTAAAAAAAATTGTTTTCGAGTATTTTTACAATGACCATGAAAACCAGAAATAAATAAAGTGGACACATTTACATACAGTATTGGCCAATATAATAGCACCCCTATTTCAAAGTGATATTATTTGCCACGCATGCTTATTTATTTATTTTTAAGAATTTTCAATCAAAATACAATTCGTTCGCTAAGAAAACTCATATAAACCCAAGTTTAAGACTTTTTAAAATACTAAAAAAAATGTAGCAAATTTATTTCGCCGAAGGTGTTGCAGGTTTCTTCCATATAAAAATACATAAANAAAAATTCTAAGAAATCAACGGTAATTTTTAGCCACTTAAAACTTGCACATTATAAGGCTAAAATTGAATGGGCTGCTACTCGGAAAAATTTTAACACTTCGTGGAAAAAAGTTTTAAATTTAGGTGAAAATTTGTTGCATTTTTTTAGTCTTTTAAAAAGTTTTACACTTCTGAGCAAAAAGTTTGAAAATTGGGTGAACATTTTTTGAATTTTTTTGTAATAATTTTTAAAAAGTTTTAGACTTTGGTTCATATGGGTTTTGTTAGAGAATGAACTGAGTTTTAATTAAAAATTCTTAAAAAAAAAAAATAATTAAACAAAAATGGCAAGCAATATCACTTTGAAATGGGGGTGCTATAGATATGCCCAATACTGTACATTTCCACAAAACAATTTGTATATTTGTACGTATGTATGTGTTTATCGAAAACAATGTGTTTGACTCTAATATTTGTTGGCGTTTCGTGGACAGCATTGTAAAAAAGGGGCAGACAACGCAAATCGGCAAATCGAATTTACAAATGTATGTAATTAAGTTTAATCACAATAGCACGAAACAACAATAACAATAACAGCAGCAATACGACACGGTTGAGCTGAGTGTTCTACGTGTTAGTAAGAAGCGCGAGGGGCAAATATGATCGACACAGCAGCTGATCGCTTTCCCTCGGCTAATCACGTAGGCACATGTCCGGCAGCCGACCAGCTCCAGCCAAACGAAAACAACCTTATCAGCGAGGCTGAATCGACGACGAGGGGCGACACACCAAAAAAAGACGAGACGCGGCAACTGTTGTTGTCCCCACCATACATACATACATACATATGTATGTACATATTGAGAATGTAATGGGGCAAAACGCCAATAAAATCGGCCACTTGCTTGAAATTGTAAATAATAAAGAATTCGTATGTACATACATACATTCATACATATTTGTATGTAAGTATGTACATATGTACATATGGACTCGTGCATACTTCTACATATATATGTACGTATATGTGCATGTAAATACTTGCAGGTATATTTTTACAAATATAGAAGCTTGCATATGTACATGGAAAATAACCCTGTATTAAATTGGAGTCTTTGCGGACTAAAGCGGTACTAATTTATTGCCGAGAGAACTGGTTCACATTTTGTCCGCGACAAATACCACTGACAGTATTCTG
>NW_016204410.1:0-2249 GCF_001687245.7 Rhagoletis zephyria
GCGAATCAATATCCAAACTGGCTTTGTTCGATGGGGTCTCTGAGCTGTCGCGATCATCCTCTTCCACCAATTGGGATTCTTCGACCACAATGAGCGGCTCTTGCTTGCCCCCCGAGCCGAAGCGGGAAAACGAGGAACGTCGCATGCGGAATGTATCTGAAAAAAGGCAAAGAGGAAAAATGTTAAATGAAAAATAACGTAATCCTTCATAATAGTTGAAGCGATTTAAGCCTCTTGTGCTTAAAACATCTGGCATGCAATTTTTTTCGCAAAATGCCAATAAATTTCCAATTGATTAGGTTTTGTGAGTTGCTGCTTGAAGCATTCGGCTGGTAAGCAATCATCCATTACCATGCAGACACCTGTAGCATTTTATACACCCACGGGCGCATACAAAGTCATGTACTTAAATTTCTACGTACGTAGGCGTAACATTCGTACTTTTTTAGATTTCTTGCTTCCGTCAAGTTTTCTCCTAGGAATTTAATGTCAATTGTTGGCATATTTTCATGCCTACGCTTGGGCAAATATTTACAACCGCTCATGTACGCCGGTGAGTAAAATTCGCTGAACTTTGATCCTAAACATACAACCAGCGAGTCAAGTTGAATACACAACGGACTTGTATATGGATATTTTTATTTTTTCAAGCCAAAAATTCTACCAATATTAACTGAAGTTGCTGGTCGCAGCATTTAAAACAATTCGAATTGAATTGCCTGCAAATATTTATACCATCAAAAGGCTTTTCTGGGAGTTTTCGGATACCAAGAATAATCTGCAATTTATTTTAACGAAAAACGGCCGCTGGGTACGCATGAAGAAACATTGTTTGCACTTAATTTCATCAGTTCCACAGAAAACAAAATTTTAATGTCGTACAAAGTATTCAAAGAATACAAAGCGCTCAGTAACAAGCTCTTTTATTTAATGAGCATAATTTACAACAAACGCAACTCGACACGCGCTTCAGCCAAAGCCAAAGCTCTTATAAGTCAAATCTGTATAGCGAGGGTAACTCAATATTTGATTGCCAATATTCAATTCGCAAACATTTACCAACAGTTTATTTTATTAGCTGGAAAACCGCACAATCATAATAATCAATATAAACACAAATTAATAGATATAAGTATGTATGTATATGCATTCGTAAATGAGTATGAATATACGATTTTACTAAGCTTCAGTGTATTCATTATGTGTAAATATGTAGTACTCATACTTATGTAGCAACTGAACATCGCATTCTGAGCTAAGCATAGAGCATTGCAATGGCATCAAATTAAATTGGCTTGCAGGCAGGCAAGGCAGCCGCAGTCGTGCGTATATATGTAAATTCTTGGAGGAGCAGCACAAGTCCTGATGCAGGCGGCAAATGCGCGAAAGTGCCACTGAGCCATCAGTGATAATGTAAATAAATAAATCACAAATATTTGAAATATGCCAAGAGAGAGACGACGGCGAAAGAGATTGGAGGTGCATACAGATGAGTCGACCCGACGAGTGCGGAGAAATAATCGAGGGATGGAGGAGCGCAATGATAGTAAAACTAATGGATCGATGCTACCTTCCGTGCATAAACATAAATTTCCGACGTGAATGCAACAGAGGACTACAAGGCGCATATACATATGTACATTAGGGTGGCTCAAAATCTTTTTCCTCCAGCCACCTACAGATCCGAAGATTATCAAAAATAAGGAGACGCGTATTTTTTATTCTGAAATAGGTTAATATATACCCGTGCAGCCAGGGATTTGTGATTTCCCATGTAGTTTACATGGGGAAAATAAATTTTTTCGTAGAACTGCTATAAAATTGTTAAAAATAAATATTTTTTGATCGGCAGAAGTCTTCACAAAATACCACTATAATAGTTATTTAACCTACAAATTTTGGNATGTTTTCATAACCATTCTACTCGATGTTTTCTGTATCTAGGTTAAAGATCAATAAAACATTTAAGTCTCTTCATCAAAAATAAAAGCGTTTGAAGATATTTAAAAATATTTTTGAACGGTGTTGCCACCTTTCTAAAAAAATAGATAAATCAGTATTAAAATTGTAAGCTTATTTAACAATATGGGTATCACCTGAAAGGTGTACGCATAAGCTTTGGACTAAAATACTTTCAAATAGGGTTGCCACCCATCCAAAAATATATGTGAGTTAAAGTATGTATTTTCAAAAACCACTTCTGGGCGTGCATAAACCTTCCATTTGATATCCATATTGATGTTTTAAAT
>NW_016204411.1:0-2249 GCF_001687245.7 Rhagoletis zephyria
ACAAAGTTATAATACCCTTGTGCACAAGTGCGCTCGGGTATAATTATGACTAATAAGTATTACAATATAAAAATTTTTCACTCCTTAAATAAAATTACTCTTTTCAGAGAACATTTTTTCTAAAATTGAAAAGAAGTCTGTGCACGTCAGCTATGTACATTGTTTTCTCATTTGTGATTAAAAAAATAAAATTTCGAAACAAATTTAACCCTTTTTTTAAGCTGGGATAATGCTGAATTTGCACTACGCTGCCTTAATTGATATATTTTTTCTTGAAGTATTCGAGGACAATAAGAAAACATATGTTTCGCGACTTTGACTTTGCAACGATTGCCAGCTCAAATAATATGACAGTGTTGTAATTTTGTCGCAGAAAATTTTTCATGAACGCCCTATTTCAGAATTTTATTGAAAAAAACTATCTCAGAATTTGGATGAAGAACGCCCTATTTCAGAATACGATTCAAAAATGCCCTATCTCACTTCAAAATGTACTGAAAATTTGCTGATATAGGGCGTTTTTGAATCAGCAGCTGAGATAGGGCATTTTGAAACGAATTCTGAAATAGGACGTTTTTGAAAAGTTTTTTGAGATAGGGCGTTTTCGAACTGGCTGCCGAGATAGGTCGATCTTCCACTCGGCAGTCGATATGTAGGTGAATAATAATGCCTCCTAAATAGTTTATGGTAGCGTGTGTGCCTCGCGGGGTTTTCTTCCTGTTAATAGAACCACCTCTGTTTTATGTTCCGCTAATTTAAGCCCCATTAAGACCAGGCATTGGGCGCTGGCTTGCTCATGGGATATATGTATCTTGATAGGAAAACATCAGAACGCCTCAGGTTCAACCACATTAAACCAGTGAATTGGTTTAAGGAAACAGAGTTTTGACATGACACGTCACNTTAATCAAGGAAATTTTGACTTTTGCACAATCCCATCCTTGCCCAACCTAAAAAACACTCCTTCATTTAATTAAGAGTGAAACCAGATATGTATGTGCATTAGGGTGGTCCTGAAATGTAGGAAGCAAACTTTTACATCAGATTTCCTAAGCCTAAACCCCTACGTCGATGCTACTATCATCGACGATATCACATATAAATTGTGGTCCCGATTGGAGACGGTTAAGGCGTATCGCACAGGGGGCAGAGTTCAGATTCCTCTACGGAGACTCAAAAAATTTAAATTATTATTTTTTTCATCTAATACCCAAAATCGGTACTACCAAAAGTCGAAGATATCACATATAAATTTTGGTCCCGATTGAGGGGGTAAGATTGAAAAAAATCGTTCGTTTGATTTTAAGGACCACACCAATGAACATATATCTAAGGACAACAAGTCCACTATTATTTAAACTTCAATACACAAAGCAACATTAATTAAACAAAGTACTCACACTACACGTATGACCCATTTCTTTTAGGGCTTTTCCGCTGCCTGCCTGGCATTACATTTCTACAGCTTCGACGACCGTGACATACTGACCTCATTCGTGGCGACGGGCACATTTTCAGGATACATAATTGTTGTTGTGGGTATTTTTGCAGGTGTGTACGTTGTAATTTTGCATGCCAAATAAAGTAGTAATACAAACTTGACAATGAACCACTAACTGCATGCAACAAAAAAAAATATATAAAAATAAAAGAAAAAAACCAAATAGTTATGTAAAATTTACATTTAAATTTGTCAACAGGTGTCCTAATGCGTGCGCCCATTCACAGACGCATCGACATATTCTACAGTGTGCTAGGCTGTGGCCTCTTCATCGCCTCGGGTGTGTTCATAATCGAGGCTTGGGAATTCTCATTTCGTACACGTACACGCGATTTGGCGCTTATTAAGGCCTCACTAGCCATTGTCAATGGCGTTCTGTTTGGTTTCGATGCGATATTTACCTTTCGTGACAAATAAGAGCGAAACACTGGAAGAAGAGGGGTATGAAGATAATGAGGAGTTTCCGGAATTGCCAGAATTTTACAGAGTTTTTTAAAATATAAAAATTGCATTTTTGTATTATTATTTTGTTTTTATTTTAGCTCATTAATTTTATAAAAAAAACTTAAAATCCGTTTTTGTGCCAGAAAATGATTCCTTTTTTTTTATGTTCTGTTATGTACTAATTTCTTTTTATAAATATGTATGTATGTATGTACATATGTACGTATTTGTATTTACATTAGGGCGGTCCAAAATAAGTAAAGTTGGAATTTAAATGCGCCCACCTCCTAGAATTGTTCTATAC
>NW_016204412.1:0-2249 GCF_001687245.7 Rhagoletis zephyria
CAAATAAAAATAACAAGTAAAAGAGTGGATGAGTAGAATGGAAGCAAATAAAAAGTCAATAAAACAAATAGCTTCTATCAACAAGTGAATAGCAAACTAGTGCTAGGACGTGCGCATGTGGCTGCTGGTTATCATGTTGTCGCCACAGCCGGCTGAGTTATGTCACAAAATCGATCGATTGAAGTATGGGAGTACATGTGAACACAAGTATTTTAGTACATAGTTTAAATTTCTTTAAAAAAATACATATGTACTTATAAAACATTAAACTCAAGAGTGGGAATTTAATTTTTAAAGTTTGTAACTTAGATTTATTTATCTACAAATAAATATAGCAACATATATTAAGCTGCTTCTTCATTCTAAGTAGATTACATTTTTTTAATTTTTTTAGTCAGTAGTGACATGCAGAAATTCCGACTTTACTCTTTACGGAATTTAAATCTCTCAAGAAGGCACTAGCCTGCTAAAGGCAAATTGTCCTCGTTTTGTCGAAACTAACACAAACAAGGCAAGTTAAAGCACCAGTCTTAGTACCTGTTTCATATCGATAGGATTTACGAATAAAGCGAAAGAGATTGAAGAGCCCAGGTGATCGTCTCTTAACACAAGGCTGCCAAAAGCCTCACACTTTATGCCTGCCAAGGAGGAACAGAAGAACAAAACGTCTAACGTCATCATATTATTCAAAGACGATATACAAACGGAGTTCTCACTGTCAGATGTTTCCACCTATGTTCAGCGACCAGTCAGCCAGTTGTCTGCATGCCCATCGCTTCAGTAAAAGCAGATGCAAAGCAAATGAATTTTGCAGCCCTCGAAGCATCTCAGTCATTCTAAACGCAATATTAAACCACTTTCTAAGGGGGTTTAAAGCTTAAATAGACGGAAGCGATGATCCGGATCAACTCGGGAATTAACTGCAGTTAATCCGGATTAAGTCTGAGTTAATCCGGATCAACGCTGCCGTCTGTTTAAGCTTTTATATGGCTGAAGGCGGGGGTGACTTACCTGGTTACGGTGCAACAAAAATGTAGTGTAAGCCTTTTTCAACCAAATGGTAGGAAGATGCATTAGCACGTACTTACGTGTGATTTAATACTAACCCCTAGAGTAAAACAGGTTCCTTATGTTTGACAACATAATTTTGGAAAATTTTACATTACCGGACTAGTGGGGAAATAGTTGAGGGTGATGTAAAATGCTTTGATTGCAATTTAGCTTGTCAAAACCAACACGTAATCCCAAACCTCTCAACATATTTTCTATAACTTAATCCGTGGCATTAAGCAAATACCTCACCTTGGCATATTTTTTTAGAGAGAATATTGTTGTCTTTACCTGTCATATATACCCCAGATTCTGACCCTGTGCCATCAATATAAATTCTACATTGTGTAAGCTCAGGCTTGGTATTAGGGTAAACCCTGTACGCATTGTTAGCTGAAGGGAACTCAGCTTTGTACTATGTCCTCAGCTTACTATGCTGTGATATTTAAAAACGTCAATGCCTTATCATACAGGCACATTGATATTTATTTAAAGCCTACGAGGGACCGATTGAGTTATGATTTGTCAATTTTTTATCCTCGATATGTTATTAAGAAAATTTTTGCTGAGAGATTAATAATTTTTTTATATGGCCGTAGATTTTTTGGCATGCCCACTATTATAAAAAAAAATCCATGATACCCCTTAGCGAATTTTAGGATTTTGTTGAACCCGCAAATGTAAAATTGCCATCGCTGGTTAACCGCAACCTATATGCCCCACCGTTTCGTTACCCATTCGACACCGTCATTATCAATTATCACTACTCACAAAGAAACATTTTAAAGGCGTGGTTAGCTAACAAATTGTGACTAGTTTTCCCACCTAGACTACATTCGTTTCTTGGTAATTTTAGGATAAGTTTTGAAGGCTCCAACTGAAACGAATATTTTCTGAGCATTATTCAGGATTCATAAAAATCTCTTAAAATCAAATAAAAATACATACAGAATTTTATCACTTATAAGTTATAACACTTTATAGAGTGCAATTTAAGTGCTTTGAAAATCAGCCATGCTTCTCATAGCATCTTCGTATAAAACTAAAGCTGAAGGTAAGAGAAAAAATGTTGCCACACCCTTCAAAATGATTTTCTCCGGAATAATCGTACAAATGTAAAAACAATACAGCCACCACCAAAAGCTTAAAGAAATATTTTTATTTAATTCGAAGTAGTTACCGACTCTCGCCAGTTAAGG
>NW_016204414.1:0-2249 GCF_001687245.7 Rhagoletis zephyria
ACTGGCTGCCGAGATAGGTCGATCTTCCACTCAGCCATCGATTTATAATAAGTTTTCGAGAAAAACGACTTTTAAATTAAGGTGTTTGGGTTGTTTTGTCAGTGTGTTCATATTTGAACTGAAAGTCGCGGTTTATTGCACTGAAATGTGTAGCCGCTGCTCACAGAATCGATAAAAAGCTTCCGGCCGAAAATCCCTTTGGCTTCTAAATTGTCAAACTTCCTTAGAGCATTCGCCATTTTCCCAGACATACTCCGAGATCCAGCAGTTTCCTGATTGAGTTTGCAAAACCAGCGCCTTCCGTGTAGAAAAAATCTGGTTTCTTCTCGAAAGAAAGCCTGCGATATTCTACTATTAGTCAAGGTGTTTGAGGCTTCCTAGGCTAATCTTGGTCGTTTTCGAGTCGCGGAGTTGGAAGCTAGGACTAGAAAAACAAACTTAACGGAGCACTGCTCACGTCGTTAAAAGTGTCCACGCGCATGTGTTGAGCTATTACCAGACACCCATGTTTTTGCCGCCTTTCCTTTACTTTCCGATACGTTTAGGAGTCATTCGGTTTCTTATCCAAAGAGGGTTTATTTTTAGTTTTATTATAACTCAAGAGTAATTCTGTCCTAAAAATTGTCCTCTTATAAAAGGAGAAACTCGGCACAATACCTAGCAAAATGTGTAAGCAACAAATATGTATGTTTATTAGGGTGGTCCTTAAGATGTCAACATATAAATTTTGCACGGGACCCATCCTCGAAAATTACAGACCAAGCAAATGCGATCAAGTTTTAAATTGAAATCTGATAATTTTTACATATTATTTTACATATTCACATATTATTCATACAAATTCATAAACTCGCCGAGTTACAGCTGGTCAAAGTCAAAATTTTGTGAAATTTTTTGAGCTTAAAAAAGCTAAAGTTTTTCATACTCGCATTTATTTAATTTTGAAAGTTTTGTCGATGTTTTTATCTTGTACGTAGACCTAAATAGAAGGTGTTTTATGATGTTGAGATTTTTAAGGGCAACCCTAATGTATTGCGATTTTTTTTATACTGGCAGGTAATTTTAGTTATTAATTAATGGTTGCTTTTTCACGAATTCTATTGAATTTTTTCTCTGATTATAACGGTTTTGCTTTTCTGTTACCCCTTTTTCTATTTAACTTCTTTTCTGTTCTTTTCTTCTTACAGTCCGTACTTTCTCAAGTACTTGGCATACTTACCGTAACAAACAACAGGTAGACTTGTCACTCAATCAGTCAAAACTGACACCTTTGTTGGTGGTTATGATCAAGTGTGCATACACAAATGTCCATGCAGGCGTACATACATGGGTTTAAAGTGAATTGCTCAGCGAAAGGCGATAAACTTCATAGAAGGTAAAGAAATATTTGTACACAACAGCAACACCAACACTTTAAAGTAAATGCTAAAAAATTTCAAATCACCGCAAGCGAAGTAATTTCAATATTTATATGCATGCTTATAGTTTTATTGTACATAGTTACATACATATGTATATTATACATGGGTGGCAATCTCTTACAAGTCTGTCCATGCCGTTACCAACCAACGCTAAGCCGCAAAACATTCAACAAAACCAACGACGTTAAGCTGTCAACTGTCATTGAGAGTGATATTTCAAATTTCATAAATCATAAAATGAAAATTTGTGCATATCTTTTGAGTAATGAAAGCTTAAATATAGCGGTTGGTTCATAAGAAACAAAGAATTGAAATATGAATTGGTTATAACCAAACGGCATTCAGGCATAAGAAACTAAGCAAATGTATGTAATACAGTCAGGACCATAACATACCCCGAGGGAGGAGCCTTTTAAAGCTTTCTACGGTTGTTATTTGGGCATGCACAGAGTAAAAGCTCTACCTCGCCGTTACTGATGTTATACTCGTAGCATGTTGGTACAACTTTGGGTAACTTACCCACTTATGTCAAAACAACTCGGAGTTCAAAAGGAAATTAAATGAAAATATGATGCTTCTCAAAACTGTAATAGTTACATAGTATTTTTTGAAACTCGGATGCCAAATGACCAAGTTATAATGGTAAACTGTTCGACATTTTCTAGAAGGATAAAAAAAATTGTTTATGGTCCAAAAATCCTTTCACCATTAGCCTTGGACTTTAACCCCTTTTTTTGTATGGCTACCGACCCGGTTTCTGAATAGGCAAGTTTGTTCCTTATTTTTTATTTTACAACGCTTTTATCAACTTGCAATGTTGTGTTCCAG
>NW_016204415.1:0-2249 GCF_001687245.7 Rhagoletis zephyria
TTTGAACCCTTCCCGATCACTGACCCCTACCATTTGTCTCACAGTGATACATACATAAGCTAAGTTACTTACTCAAGTACCTTATGTGATAATTTACATAAAGATAAGCCACTTAAGCAAATGTAACGAGTGTCAAAAATAGTCAGTGCTCAGTGGACAAGATATCGCTAAATTCTTTTGTAAAAAATAAATTTTTAACAGCAATTTGTGGCAATTTTTTCGTTCAAGAAACTTGGAATTGGAACTTACTCTGGCCCTCATGGGCCTCATGGACCTATTCTGGTATGTTTTAACGATATCGTTGTTGCTTTTGTTTTAAGTACATATGTACATATGTATATTGAAGAGATTGTGAAAACATTGTTAGTTTGCCCCATATATATATATACATTTCTTTAAAAAAAAATTGAAAAGTTTTCTGAGATAGGGCGTTTTTGAACTGGCTGCCGAGAAAGGTCGATTTTCCACTCAGGTATCGAAAAATAAAACGAAAAATAGTCCAAATAATTTTTATTTTTCCAATTTACATGATCACAACAAAAAAAAAATAGCGTGATTTTTTTCGCATTGGTGCACCTAATTCAGGGGTATGGCATTTGCTTCCTGGTTATTATTTTAAGTATGCAATAATTTTTATTTTATTTTTTTACGCTATTTTTTTTTATAAAAATATCTATGGTTCATTCTGCAACAGAAAACATAAAAATATAATTTCAAAACTTTGTGCAAAACTTGGGAAAATTCAACAAATTGTCATGCCACTTTTAATTTTTTAATCAGATTTTTAGAATTTTTTGAGCCTAAATTTTGGTATAAAAAAGCTAGTTTAAAGTTGCTAGAAAACCACGTTGATTTTTGACATTTTTTCGTTTAAGGTGTTTCGCATTTTTTATATACAAAATATTTTCGATTTTTTTTTTTTTAATGGAAGAAACTTACTGAACAAAATTTCCAAAACTTAACGGTATTTAAGTAATTGGCTACAACACAGCATACTCAAAAAATTCTATAAAAACTGTTCAAAAAGTTTAAAATTTGCATACAAATTTTTTGGATTTTCCTGAGTTTTGTACATAGTTTTTGTTGTAGCATCAACCACTATTATAAAACATTAGCTGAAAAAATATGAGTTTTTCTTGGTGTCTACGAAGCCTATAAAAATACCTCTAAAGAGGCGCTACTGGAGAGTATTGATTCTAAAGGCATTGACCTTGTCATAAGGAAAGCAAACAGAGGCACCTTTCAAGATGGAGCTCTTTCTCTGCTGATTTTGAAACTACTTAAAACTGGAAGGGACTACTGCAATATTTTCTATGTCGCAACTAAAGCAGCTTACTCGTTGGCTGAACTAAACTTTTCCAACTATGGTGTAAACAACTTAATTGATATTTAGGCAGTCACCAAAGCTGTTGAAGCTGTGATTACTTTGTGACAACAACCCAGATACAAGATAGATTAACGATGCTTAAACAAACAGGTCACTATATACTGATATAGAAAGGGAAAGTGGCACAGATCTACCCCTTCCTAAATTTTTTATAACGGAACTAGATATGATGATTAATTCTACTGCGAAATCCTTGTGGGAGGGCCAGTACAAAGTGAAATGTCCCCACTCAAAGGTGCACTAACTATAATAACTTCTTTCCTTTTTGGTAGTTGTTGTTTCCGACAGGGTGGGTGTATGATGTATTTTGGAACGAATTTCCGTCATCCCTGTCAAATTTGGTTTGGAGACAAACCGATTTCGGCGTTATGCCATCGTGGAACGAAAAATTACACTGAAGATGGCACAACGCCGAAACCGGTTTGTCTCCAAACCCAATTTGACAAGGGATGACGGAAATTCATTCCAAAATACATCATAATAACTTCCTTTCCATATTCCAGCGATGTTTGTCAACTGTGTAATATCAGCTTTGTCCTCGTAAGTAAAGCTTTTGACTATACTTGACCTTTCTAAGGGGACTGGCGTAAGGAAACATTCAGAGGTACTGATCAGTTTTCTGTCAATTGTGGCAGAACTAGTCTATAAGTGGTCTCTTCTAGAACTTAACATATTTGCTCATAAAGATGTGCACCTGAAGCCTATGAATACCCAAGTTCCCGCACATTCTTATAATAAGAATAATGCCGCGAACCTTTCTTCAATTATTTGATCGCACAAAGAAATTGTTTAATTCTCGCTACATAGTAGAATCTGAATGACAACATTCCCTCATTAGCACGACACAAATTCGCTTGAGAAA
>NW_016204416.1:0-2249 GCF_001687245.7 Rhagoletis zephyria
CCAATGCCTTAGAAAACAAAGTCACTGGTAAAGATACCGCTATCCTGAGGCAGGTTATAACTTAATAAGAAACAGGATGTATCATTTGTAAGACAAAAAAGATGTTCTGCAATTAATTACATAAAATTAAATTAAGCCTTTTGTTGTGTGCTAATATAGATAAGTGAGCAAGTTTTAATCATCAGATTAAAAACCATAACGATTACGGCTAGTTTGGTACCAAGCTTTATTTTCTACGATTTTTCACCCCTCGATTATTTATTTTATTTTTATTTCCGTTCGAGAGGACTCAAAAACATGCACTTAGTATGACGTAAAATATATGAACACTCAGAAAAAAGTCAGCTAAATATATTTCTCTTAATATATTAATTGGGAGCTATAACCAAACAATGTAACTATAACCACCAAATCATGTGTTGAAAGAAATATATGATTGACTCGGTTTTCCAAACCGGTTTCCACCGGTTTTCTGGATAACTAAAGGCGGCTTTTTTGAAATCTTAATTCTTCGAATATCGAATAAATCGGATTTTTTATCGAACAACCCGTTTTTTTCGTTTCGTACTACCTAATATAACCTTCCAATAGAAGCTTTGAGGGTTTCGAAGTTTTCAAGGCTTTTTACAGACTAAGGGATACCCTTAAATAGTTTTAAAATTATATCCGTCCGATATCATATTTGATTTCAATAGATGAATGTTTGGCGCTAAAACATTTTCTACGTGTTTGGTTGCGCTACTACTCCAATTCGTGTCTACTTCTTGATGTTGTTATAAAAATGGAGAGATCTACACTTTTATTCTTCCTCCGGAGAAGCTTTTTTATGGTAGAAGTACCTGCGGAGGTTTGCCATTGCCTGTCGGGGGCCGACCGCTAATGAGACAGCTTTTTTGATTTGTATTTGTTTTACTCTTGATCTATTTATTTTTCTGAATTGCCGCACAATAAACAAATTATCCGAATCAAATTCTGTTTAGTCACACGATTGCCTCATTTCATTGCTCCCGGTTTATTGGCCTCGATTGCCGCATGAGTCAATTTATTGTGATATCACCCGATTTTGACATAAATTAAGGCAAACATTGGCGCAGCGCGACAATCGTGGGATTCGGCCTTAAGCAAAAGCGTTTAACTTATTTTACTTATCTTTTCTCTAAACAAAAGCTATATTTAATGTTATTAAATTTATTATAATTTTTGGTCATGACCTCGTACCATCATAGGCATTTTCACTGTATGAAAAGTATGTAAAATCAGGAACCGGTTCCTTTCAAATTGAATTTTTTTTCATAACGCGAAAACCGGTTTCGGAAAAAGGCGAATAATGGAGCACCCTAGAAAAATACCAACTGATTAACTTGTGTGAGGTAGAGCGATGGCCTACCAGTTTGACAATTTTGAACAACTTAAGCGATCGGCGAAATCTGCNCAAATTGAATTTTTTTTCATAACGCGAAAACCGGTTTCGGAAAAAGGCGAATAATGGAGCACCCTAGAAAAATACCAACTGATTAACTTGTGTGAGGTAGAGCGATGGCCTACCAGTTTGACAATTTTGAACAACTTAAGCGATCGGCGAAATCTGCTTTTGAATTTTCAAAGTCAAAAATATTGGGATTTGAACTCGGAACTTCGGCTGTCAAAGCCAGTGGTCTTAACTNCTTTTGAATTTTCAAAGTCAAAAATATTGGGATTTGAACTCGGAACTTCGCCTGTCAAAGCCAGTGGTCTTAACTACTGAGCTACATAAGTTCGCCATGTAAATTGTTGTTGCTTTTTCTACTTTTTCATTCATTCGTAATTCATTTTTATGTTAAGAATCTATTTCCAGTATATTTAACTTTAAGGTGTACTCATCGATCTTAAGTTATTTTTTGTCATTTTATGGCCTTATATTAGTTATATTCATCAAACAGCCGAAGTTGCGGGTTCAAATCAGAATGAACGCAATGAAGAAGTCTGATGAGGAGATGTGGTGATCTTCGAAATAGCAGCTATAACTTCCACCATTTGTAAATTATTTGTTGTTCTTTCACAAGATTTTTCGTTGGGAACGGCTCAATAAATTTTTTGAATATAAAAATTACAATAAACAATCTAAATAAAAACAACATTTATAAAAGAAATTAAAAAAAATTTCGTCGGACCTCAGGAATAGCACGCTGATCCATTGCTACTGTTGGAGCGCCGCGTTCAAAAGCATACTTAAGTATTCCTTTCACGGAGGAAATCAACTGCTTTGATGC
>NW_016204417.1:0-2249 GCF_001687245.7 Rhagoletis zephyria
TACTTCAACCCACCTAACAGCATTAACTACTATGTAGATACAGTCATGAAAGTGCTTGCTTATTTTACAATGCATGTGTGGTTGTATGATGGGCATGATTCGAATAATGTAGTATTTGACTCTAACATAACCACCATTCGTTGTTAGAACTGTTCTAATAATTTTTATTTTCACTTCTAACCTCCATATCAACGACAGGTGTCAAAGTGTTTTCTACCCGACATATTTTCCTAAGTGAATTTTCTCCATCAGCAAAAAGAACATCAGAACAAAGTTACCTGCCGAACAGTCAACTAACTAGTATGGCAGGCAGCCTCGGGCTAAGTTCATGACAAGTTTTGCATGTTTTCTCTCGCACATCTCCCCCAAACGAAATCTATTTATACCCTTCACACAACAGTAGGTGCATAAGTTTATTCAGTGAAAGATGAACGGCCTAAAAATATATTAATATATAAAGTTATTACTTCGTTTGACTGATCTATTTAAATGAGTATATATATGTACAGAAATACTTTAAAAGAATTCCAAAAAAAATAAAGTTGAGTACCCTTTTACAGAAGTTTTTCTGTAGTAAATGGTATAAAGTATCATTTTTATTTCAAGCAACATTCATCCTTTCAGTCTAAAGTTTTTGCCTTTAAGTTAACTTTATTAAGGAGGTATTTGAGTGAGGGTAGCATGTGCATTGTAGGAAGCGTGAATTAGATGAGGACAAATTGGCAAAGTAATTTCTAAGAACTTGAAACGCTACTCAGCTTCTAAACTCAGGTGAAACTCTTTCAGACAACAAAAAAACCGAATACTAGTAAATACTAACATTTTCTTTTGCCTGCCTAGTAGGGTGAGCGCCATTCCCAACAAGTTGCAAATATATGCATGAGAACTATGATCAAATAAATAAAAATTATAAATAATGAATTTTTTATACTTTTAAGTAAAATCCACATGGTAGATAAATTTTGCGAGAGTTTTACTGAACTAAAAATCCTTTCTGAATTAAGTTTACACGGTAGAGCAACTCTAGGATATATTCACTCTAGCTAGAATCAAAATAGAGAAATCTCCACTTTTCTCTACCACGAGCTCCACAAGCTGTGTACACGGTAGACAATTACTACCTCTCGCCTAGAGTTAATTTTCTATCTCGTGTTGCTGTCAAAAGTTTGTTGTGTGTAGGTATGTATGTCAGAGCCACCATTCACCTATTCGCTGACGCCTTGAAACACTTTTTCGCACTAGGAATGAAAATTTTGTTGGAAATAAAGCAAAACTCAGATTTGGTATTATATCCTGTTTAAAAGTGAAATAAAGCGTCCCCCCCGTTCAATATGGATAATACCCCTTATATTTTAAGCAATGCTTGTGCCCCCTTCTAAGGAGGGAGACTGTATTGCCTATTGAAATTCCTATAAAAAAATTATTTGGCTACGTTCTAAATGTACTTAAAATGGTGTGCTTGTACCGAATAAACGATTTAATGTCTTAGCCATTTCAAAATTTAACAAACTGTGATGAATTTCATTGTCAAGACTTTACCATACGTCTCTGTAGAGCCAAAACTCTATTTAGCTTGCAAAATAGAGCGTAGAGTTGTCGTAAAGTTTTCGATCTAGTTGCGATGGACTGTGTACATGGCGAAAAAGTCTCGCTAAATAACTCTCACGTAGACTGTATAGGTGAGTCTCTCGTAGAGCTCTATTGAGTATTTACACGTCTCTAGCGAGCTTTTTGTCTAAGTCTCGCGTTTTTTCTCTATCGTGTATACTTAGCCTTAAAGAGTACACCCAGAAAAAGGTTTAGTTATAATTACCTAGATATGGTTATAGTGACCAAGTGGCATAGTTGGATATCTATATTAATAAAAATGTTGTGTTCGTATGTCACGGTCGTCAAAACTCGAGAACGGCTGAACCGATTTGAATATTTTTTTTTTGTATTGTTCGGTGTAATACCAGAACCAATGATATCGCAAAAAAATTGAGGGTTGCTACATATTTGCAAATTTTTAAACCCAATTATATTGATAAAATAAATAAATCATTACAATGTTGGTACCAAATTAAAGAGGTTTAAGAAAGATAACTGCTGGAAATATTGTTGATGAGGGTTGCCACATATTTGAAAATTTTAACTCAGTCAAAATGATAAAATAAATGAAATATTGCCGAGTGGGTGTCAAACTAAAGAATTTTAAGAGGGCTTACAGCCGAAAGTATGTTTTTTGAGGGTTGCCACCTGTTTGAAAA
>NW_016204418.1:0-2249 GCF_001687245.7 Rhagoletis zephyria
TTTACGGAGATTTTACGGTTTAGAAGATATAGCAATTGATATATTTGATGCACTTCCCCTTTCTTTAGATTGTGAAAGTCAGATTCTAGCTCTATTTTTAACATCGGTTGAGGGATGTTTTCTTTATTTTTGATGTTGAAGACATTGCGCACCTTAAAATCTTCTTCCCTAACAGCATTTGCTATCTCTTGTGAGTTCACACTGGACTCGATGCCTTTTATGACAACTTCTAGTCCTCGACTACTTTTAAGTTGATAGGTGAAATAAGATTTCTTACACTTATCAAACTCATTGGTAACTTTACGAAAAATATCTTCGTTTTGAGCCTATATTTTCACTTCGTGTATATTATCCTTTTTAATAGGAACCACATGAAAATAATTTTTCCCTACTAGTTTTNTTGTATAAAATAAAATAAAATAAAAACTACCTGTTGGTTAGAATCATTATTCATATCATCGAGAATACTAAAACGATTATTCTCCCCCGATGTAGAAGTACCTGAAGTGACTACTTTCAACATTTTATTTTTTGAACTTTGCTTTCCATTATTTTCGGGTGTACGCTTTCGTTTTATTAATATGTAGCGATCTAACCCAGTCTGAACAGTAGCATTTTTTTCTTGTTTTTCTTCTTCTTTGTTTGTTGCCGTCGAAGTATTAGTATCGGCAGCTGCGTTGTTGTTCGTATTGATCACTGCTGGGGAGCAAGAAGATGCTCTTTGCTTGGCTGCATCTGCTGTTTGTGATGGTGTGTTAGCAGTATAAGAGTTTTCTCTAGCGTTGTTGTTTCTGGTTTTGGTTTTTGGGCTGTATGCAGTAATTGTCAAATACGCATTTCTTTTGCTTGCTCCTTTTGGGGAGCGCCCTTGACACTCATCTCTCATTTAACTACCGTTTTGTATGTAAAAAATAATTTAAGAATTTGTTTGATTTTTTTATACTGCTGAGGGCAGTTCGCGACGACAAAAAACTACAATAATAGTTTAGTGCGTCTTTCGATGGTTAAGTATTATTAGTTACACGATAAATATGATTTTTTGTGGAGCGAATAAAGAACACGTCCGTACTCAATCGCAACCGCAACGAATTGCTCGACGTTTGGACCGCTCGCTTTTACAGTAGGAATCAGAAAAAGGACTATTAATGAACGTTTTATTGAGTGTATCTGCATCTATAGTGCATTCGACAGCTTCACTTTCACATACTCGTAAGCGTTTATGGTTACGCCACAACACGTTAGGTGGCAGGGAGGAATCAAGGTTCTTCGTGTAATACCTGTACTTCTCTTTTCTTATAGCTGATGTAGCGTTATTTCTTGCTATTGTAAACAGACTCCAGTTAGCTTGGTTAGGATGCCTTTTCCATACAGATAATGCCTTGTTGCGAGCCTTGATTGCAGCCGTACATAGCCCGTGAACGGGGGATGTGCTTTTTATATGTCCTACTGGGACATGTTTATTAAAAAGGATCAATAAATTTCTGATAAGAAATTCTAGCTTTTCATTAACATTATCCAAACACAATAGTCACGCCAGAACACATTGTCTGTATCAAAAAGTAGTGAATCAGTGTCAACCCTTCGGTAGTCTCTATAGGAAAAAGCACCAGTGGGTGGTCAAAATTAAGATCAAGCACGCAGATAATTAGGTCATGATCCGAAATAAATGATAGTTGGTCAAACTTTAGTATTGATGAATTGTCAAGATTGATAAAATAATCTAGTAGACTAGGGTTAAACCTATTACGGTATCTAGTTGGTATATACATCTTGACAACAGAACGGCCAAACGAGCAACATTATTTAACAAACGAGCACTGAAGGAATCATGTGCCAGAACGTTAACATTAAAATCACCACATATTACGATATTTTCATACTCAACACGGTAGGGCGATAAAGAAATAAAGAACGGGTCAAGCCTTATAGATTTATGTGGGTTGTAAACACATGACACTAGGATTTTGGAACATCTATCAGACAATTCAACAAAAACATATTCCACATCACAGTTACCGGATCTAAAGTATTTAACGAAGTCGCGTTCTGGTGCGCGCTGGGCGCCAATTCCATTCCATTCACGCTCGTCATTTTTAAGGGCAATCCTCGTCTGCCAACGAAGCGGGCAAATGCTGCTTTAAAATCCTTGGCTGTAAGATCCGAGCATAGTTTGAGATGCACTGCCTTTGTTGAAAAGCAGAAAAAAAACTGCAAGGTATCCCTTGATCAGGGTTGTGACGAACTCCGGG
>NW_016204420.1:0-2249 GCF_001687245.7 Rhagoletis zephyria
TAACCGATAACTTTTCGGTGTCCAACCTAGTTTTATCGATTATTTTTGCAAAGAAGAAGAGAAATGCCAAATGTAAAAGTAAACAAAAATGGACGCTAGCAAGGAAAAGAGGTTTGTAAAGGTATTTTTAATAAAATTGTAAGACAAAATAAATTTAAATTGCTTAATATAGCGGAAAATAGTGATCACGGTAGGGTTGCCAGACGTACTGCTTTTGGGAGTAACCGTACTCCTTTTCATTGCAATGTACTCCCCAAAAAAGTAAATCTGGAAATGTACTCCTTTTTTAGTTTTGTACTTCCTTTGTACTCCTTTTTCCAGCAATTCATTTTTTATCATATACAGGTTGTAAAATAATAACTGTCGCACAGGTTTTTTTTTCTAAATAAAAGGCCTTTTATAGATGTTGTGTGAAAGTAGTTTATTGTTAATTTTCTACAGATTTTACTTACATTTTTTAAAAAGTTTTTAACATTTAACCTTTATTTGGGTTTACCAGGTAAACTCTTGTCGGTTAGTTTATTACATATCTTCTGTAAGCATAGGCTAATTTCCTCCATTTGAGTCTTTTATACCCCCCCTTTTGCCTAACATAAGGCGTCGTACTCAGCAATCGGTGCCGTGACACNTTTCCTCCATTTGAGTCTTTTATACCCCCCCTTTTGCCTAACATAAGGCGTCGTACTCAGCAATCGGTGCCGTGACACAGCCCCAAGTGGCATAACTCCAATTTTAAAATTTGGGATTATGTCACTCCTTTTGTAGTGACATAAACCCAATTTTTTTTATTTTATTATGTAATTATATAAGGAGTGACGTATTTCCAAACGAAAAGGCGAAAGAAATCCAAATCCCTCATGTAATTTCGCAAACCAAAAGAATTTGGAATGTGCAAGAGTAATGATAAAATTTTTACCAAACCACTGGCATAAAAGCTGTCTTTACCTACGTTATTTTCTTGTCAACGCCTATAGCCCTTCGGCCGCGCTTAGGGATTATAATCCTTACTTAGTAGAATTCTCCTCTCAGGTTTGCCGGTAAAGAGCGGCGGAAGTATTTTTGCGCAGAAATTCTTCCTGCGTAGGCGGCCTTCGGCCGCGTTTAGAAATTATAACCCTTACTAAGTAGAATTCTACTTTCTATGTTGCCAGAAAAGAGTGGCGGAAGTATTTTTGCGCAGAAGAAACTTTAATAGAAAGTTTCTTTTTCATATGCTTTTTTTGCTTTTCTTGAGAGCTGGAAAATATGATTTAGACTCAAAAGTGACATTATCCCAATTAGAGTTATAACCAAAGTGTTGGTTCTTTGCCAATTAACTTGGAAAAAGTTTTGCTTTGCTGTGAAATAGAAGTATAAGCTTTTGTGCAATATGTTTATTTGTATATGTATATGAAGCACATTTAACTGATGAAAACATAAACTGCTTTTAAATTGGATGTTTACATAAATCTCATAGTAGTTTTATATTAATTTTGAGTCTTTTTGCAGTTGTTACGGCTAAATAACACAAAAATTGCGTAGTTCACATAGATATATTAACATTTAGATCAATATTTTGTTTAAAATGCTAGATTTCCTGCAAATACATTAGAATTTACAAAAGGAATTTCACTACTATTTGCCTACTTTGGGTACTTTTCTACTACCATTTTCGCAGCAATGCATTTCATTTCTCCCCTTTCCCCAATCCTTCGTAAATGCAACCTTTTGTAAGGGAGTGTCAAACCGCGGCTGTCAATAATTATCTAACCTTGTATTATTGAATCATGTGTTATAACTAGGCCTGGGTAACGCAAGAAATTTGCGGGCGCTGATACCATGAAGCCAGCGTCATCGCTGTTATCAGCGCATTGAATCCGCACAATTGCGCCATAGCTCTTTTTGTAAAGCCAACTGAACAAGCGAAGCGCAACCAGAGAATGTTAATTAATAGCCACGTTGTTTGCATTGCTGGCGCCACTGCGCCACCGTGATGCCAAATGGTGTATCAGCGCCAGAAGCACCACCCTCGGTATCAGCGCAATGGCGCAACACCGCGCTGCGTTACCCAGGTCTAGTCAAAATAAAAGCGCAGTTAGTTAACGACGTAGAGTAAACGTAGGTTGACGTACGTAGCAGCATATCAAATTTACTGTTGATAGAGAGAGAAGCTGAAATTAGTCGAGAACGCAGGACGTATACTACACTGTTGCCACTCATGAATGCCTTTTCATAAACTTACCCTTTCAACTACAATTTTTCGTGCTATA
>NW_016204421.1:0-2248 GCF_001687245.7 Rhagoletis zephyria
AGTATTGCAAATATGCGAGTAATTGACAAATAGTAAAACTTCCAGAAAGTTATTTCGACAATTTCTGAAACAATTACATATGTCACATTGCTTCAAACCAGTTACACTTTTGACAGAGGCGAATATATTCAACATTTTATTAAGATAATTTGAAATATACAAAAGATTGATAAAACTTCATAAGTAAACACTATCATGTTTATTTATGTACATATGTATATACAAAATTGTATAGTTACTTTTTTGGAAAAAAAAATGTAGAATAAGAGATCCAATATTTTAGAAGGGAAAAATTTATAATGTTTCGATTATTCTAAACTAAACTATTTTTTATTTGTTTTTTGTATTTTGAACGAATATACCTTAGTGAAATAATTATATCTGCACTGAAGAATTTCTAGACAAATCTCTAAAAAATGAGGTTTGATATTTTTATATATTTGTTTGTATTATATCATCTGAAAGTTAACAAATATAACAACAAAATAATTTATATCTATCTTCTTAGTATATAATTTTATTTGCAACCAAAGTTATTTCAGTTTCATGTGACTAAACAAAAGTTTTTTGCAGACTTTAGTAATTCATATTTTTCCCCTTGATCAAAAACATCTGATTCTGGTGTCTCGCCAGGGAGTCCACCAATTTTTGCAAAGTGTGTATGCTTATTTCGTCATATTTCTAGCAGTTGTATGTGTTTTTTTTTTAATGAAAAAAGCTTTTTTCTAATACGTGCAGTGTGGATTGGGGCGTTGGCCTGTTGCAACATACAGTCAGCACACCCCAAACTCAATGCTGGCGGGGGTGTCTCAAATCGCTCCAACATTTTTGGCAATCTTAAGGACTGTACAAGTTAAACTTTTTCTCATCGTTGAGGACGATCTTTTGAAACTCCGTATGCCAGAACTTTTGTCTTTCAGTAAACGTCAAACGGTTAGCCATATGTCGCTTAAATGGAGTGGGTTGTGATACTCGTCTTGTATGTTTGACGTTCACATTTTAAACCACTCCTTGATGGACTCTTCTCCTAGTTACATTGATGTTAAGGTGGACCTTGATTTCACAGCAACTCATATCTTTTGCAATAGCTTGTCGCCGAATTGTTCTCTTACATCGTTCGCCAATCTCTGTCTGATTTTGGCAGCTATATCAACCAACTGAACACCACTTTCCTTTTGGCCAAATATAAATCCTTGTTATTTTTCTGTTAAACTGATTACGCATTTTCATTTTATAAAAAGTCAAAACTTTCTTTGAGTTTGGATTGCAAAAAATATTAATTCTTACATTAGAGCGAAAACAACATTTGTGTGTATTTTGTTGCTGCTTCTGCTATCGAAAGGGTAAAAACAAGGCGAATTTATATAAGGTGGTGTTAATAGCTCAGCTGTTTTCCTGTATGTGTTTCGCCGCACAGCTTCTGATATCAAATTGAAAAATTTTGTTTGAATTTCTACACACACTCTTACAGATTTTGACAGTTTATGCCGCCAAAAAAGAAACAAAATACATGTAAATTTTTGTTTTTGTACTCCTGCTATTACCTTATATTAATTCGCCTTGGGTAAAAAACTGTTCTGATTTTTTTTCTTCTAAATCAAAGCGTGCCATGGGAAATGCAAAAAAATAAAAAATCATAGGTCTTGTCAGTAACTTAACCTCACTTTTTCGGCAGGTCTATTCCGGTCACGCATTTTAAAGTATTAGAAAAAGTACTAATTATTTACTACCTTTAATCCGTTGGTGCATACTATTTCAAATTAAATGTAGAAAAATGTATAATTATCGGCAGCTCCACACAGCTTGGTCATATATTGTAACTTTAAAAAAATAAAATCCGTAAAACNTAAATGATTTTCTAAATAGATTAAAACTTAATTAATTCAACCATGCAACCACTCGATTCTAGTGTATCAGTAGTTTATTTGGCTCAATATTATGACAATGCAGCAAAAGTTATTTAATATAAAAAATCGCCTTTCCATAAAATTTTTGTGTACTTTTTTCCATTGATAACCACGATATGTTTTATTTTTCTACTTTTTGAGGACAAAAATTATACAAATCCAGCAATTTTAAATATTAATATCGTTCTGAAAACACCAAGTTCTTTAAAAATCGCGATAAAACGAATTACTAAAATGGAGTATTATAGATACTATTTCCCAACGAATAGTAGTATAAAAATTGAGATCGGCTGCACTGAAAATAAGCATGCCGATCTTGTCAAAATCACAACAAACACGTT
>NW_016204422.1:0-2248 GCF_001687245.7 Rhagoletis zephyria
GGAGTATTATACTAAGGGAGGGTTATATGTATATCAAATTAAAGAGAATCAAATTTCCTATCAAACGAGATCAAAATTTTGAACATCCATCCGTTCGTTTTCCAAAAAATTTGATTGAAAGAATTGTTTAGTTTGAACTTTGACCCTTAATAACTTTTGTAGTTGTTGTTTCTATTCTTGCTCTATAAGTCACTCATCATTCCCGTTCCTTTATATGGCGCAGGAGCATGTACAATGACAACATCCANGACCAAGGGGAGAAGGACTTGGCTTCACTTGGCATTTCCAGTTGGCGTCAGTTGGCACAGAAGAGAAACGACTGGCGTGCTTTGTTGAAATCGGCAATAATCGCTTAGGCGGTTACATCGCCAAATAATAAGAAGAAGAAGAAACTTTAAATGCAATACTGCTACCATCAACTACCATTTGTTAGTAGACTAGTACTAACCCCGTTACTGAATTTCTGTTTCGCATCACCAAAACCATAGAAAAGGTCGGATAGCTCTGCGCTATCAATTTCAATAGCTGAGAAGTGGTTTGCTGAATTCAGTTGGGTTCATAAATTTCAAGAACGTCCAGATCGCATAAAAGATTACCTTCAAGAAATTGTCGATAAAATCCACCCACCCCATGGACCCATCAAAATACACAAGAGACCAAGGAACATTCAATGCAGTGGACTCTTTCGGACGAGGTCCACAAAGAAGTCGTTTGCAGTCGCTGTTGGAATTACGATGAAATGAGTCAGATGCAGTCACGATTACGAATTTCTACCTACTCCACTCTACATTTAGTCCCTGCGACTATTACCGGTTACCTAAAGAGGTGGTTCGGAAATAAGAGATTGGGTCGAAAGAAGAGGTCCTCACTGAAACAAACGCTTATTTCGAGGACCTTGAAAAAAACCTATTTACATGAGTACGTGATCTTGAAGGCCTCTTAATACCTGGTTTGAGTTGCTACTCATGGATTCAGGGGTCCATTAGGAAGCAATAACTTTTTTCCCGCAGACGATGGAACGATGAGGTGTACATACTTCTTTCTTTTACAATGATAAAAACATAGTACGGCGCATTAATCTACAACTGCTCCGCTGGCTAGGTTATGTCGTTCAAGTGAACAGAAACGCTTCAGCTCTGAAAGTATTCAACACGGGTCGCGATGGTGGTAGCAGAGAAAGCACAATGCCTATTGGAAGGAAGAAGGACTCGGCAAACATCGCTTAAGGCGTCATCCACGACCTTGTCCATTTACTCCAGATGTTTGATATAATATATAGCCCTTATATGTAACCTTCCCAGCACTCGTTAATCTGAGATGGTTCATTTTTGGCTCAGACGTATTGAGGATAGATAAGTTACATATGCTTTCCTTCGACAAACTACTTAAATTCTTTAAAGAACCAAGAACATTTGCAGACGAGTAATAATTACCTACGCCATTTAATACATTCTCTAGGCCTCTCGATGAGCACCTAAGCATCGAGATTTCATATAACTAGTTATTGTTCTTGTTGAAAAGCAGCACTTTAAAAAAAAAATATCTACGAAACTGCATCTTCTCCACAAATTTGTTTCCGTCGCTCATCCGATTACAAATTCAATTGATTAATACTTCACACCAACTAATAATTGCTGCAATAAAGTTTCTCAATACCCCAAGGATAAAGCTGGCATGCACACACCGGCAAGGAGAACAACGAAATTACAACAAAAACAAAATACCACATCGATGAACATAACCAAAGTCAATTTGCTGTGAAAAGTTGGCGAAGATATTGAAAAAAAAAAACGAAAAAAAAAATCCAAGCTCAAGTGTCGAACAGCTAGTAGAAGCAACAAGGATGAAATTCGCCACCCACTGAGCGGTAAAACAATGAAAAAAATTACGAAAAATTATATTAACGTCACAAACATGTAAGGGTATGTGCATATGTAGGCGCATGAGGGCATATGGGGATGTGTGATACCCAATGGAAAAAAATGAGATCGCATATTCATACTCATATCGCATCTCAGCAATCGTACGGAAAATGAGGGAAAACAATAAAAACAAAGAGCGGATAATGCCCGCTATTGAAGTGGAACATTTCACAGAATACAGCCAGCAAGAAAAATAACGAAAACCAAAAACAAAACGAAGTAAAAAATGAGAAAATGCAATGCCGAGAATGGATGAGTAAGTGGCAGCAAAAAGGCTAAAAACAAAAATGTAAAAAAATGGAAAATGCGCAGTTGAGTAATTTTTC
>NW_016204423.1:0-529 GCF_001687245.7 Rhagoletis zephyria
TGAAGAAATTAACGATAATCTTAAATTTTTATCTGAGAATTGAAGTCGGTTTTGTTTTTTAATTAAAAATTACTTGTTTTAATTAAACGGCACTAATTTGAATTTAGTGAAACTATAAAAATAATAACAGTTGCCTCGTGGCTATGAAAATTATAAGCTGTATATGGGAAAATCTTTTGAGACGGGGACATTTTGCTTACTGGCATTATTGTTGCCCCTACAGAGCAGGCGCACTGCCAAGTGCGGTTTCTATACATTCGTTAATAATACTTATGTGTAAATATCAATAAATAGTTATTCGAAACAAAACTAACGGTTAAAATGACCAGTTTTCTTGCTAAAATCGAGAAAATGTGGAAATTTCTAGTGCAATTCGCACAAAATCTATTTCTATCTATTTTTTACCCAATTTTATGGTTTTTATAGTTTTGGAAAGAAGAATATTTATCCTATTTAAAGAAGTGATAAGTTTTGTGAGCACATTGTAAATGTCGCTAAAAATTACCGTTGATTTTTTAGATTTTTTTTT
>NW_016204423.1:637-2248 GCF_001687245.7 Rhagoletis zephyria
ATGTTAAGAATTTGAATTTGTTAGAAAATTTTTTAAAACTGTTTCGTGAATTACTTGGCCATAGTGATGGGGTTACGCCAAGGTATTTACCCAACGCTGGGTATTTACCCATTGATATCCAATTTCGTACCCGGGTATTTACCTAATTTCGGGTAGATACTAAAAAAAAATTTGTGTACACCTGCAACTAAAAACTGTACAATTTTTATGAATTAATTTTCGCACTTCACAAGGTACTGAAGATGACATCCCTTCAACTTGAAGAGGAATCTTTCACTCTACTGGTTATGAGATTTTTTCGGATACTTAAAGCGAGGGTGATTATGAACCAAGTTCGCCTGAAAAAAATTTCTTTTAGTTTACTTTAAATGTCCTTACTTATTATTTATACCCACAATTTGGGTAAATACCCATGTACTTTAGCACTTTACTGGTAGACCTGCCAACTTTTTAGTTGTATTTTATTTTCTACCATTTTTACCAACAATGGCTAAAAATCTACCAACATTTTCCGGAAAGAAAGCGAAGAGATTTAAATGACAAATTTTGTCATCGAACACAACTAAAATAAAAATGAAATGTGATCTCTCTCTCTCTCTCTATGATCTATTTATGAACATATTTTTCGTTTGCAATGCGTTTTTTGTGGGAGCCTGCCAGACGAATGGTCTGCAAATGTCAAGTATTTTTTTAAATCTAAGTTTAAACAAATAGGTTGGAGTGGGGAGTAATTGTTTGAATCCATTTTTAAATAAATACAGAGCCCGAGCAAATCTTTTTGAGATTACAATATTTGGTAGCGAGTTCGCTTTCTAAATTTAAAAAGTATTTGAGAGAAGATGCTNATTACTATAATATTAGAGAGTTTTTACTCATATAGGATAAACCAAGGCGAATTCATACAAGGTGATAGCAGGAGTACAAAAACAAAAATTACACTAACAAATTTCACTCGTAATGACAGTAAGAATTATAAAATATACATACATAATTTTGACATTAAGAACCATCGAGGCCGCTCTGCTAACATCACCTTATATTAATACGGCTTGATTTATCCTCAGTAAAAAATTATAAATTATAGTTTCCTTCAACAAAATCTACTAACTTCTACCGTTTTTTGTATGGAAAATCTACCACTCTTAATTTTTTTGAATTCCGTGCACTGATCTGGGTATTTACCGGTAAATACCCAATTTACCAATTAGGTATTTACCCATGTGCCATCGCTAATCGGTCAGCTCTGCGACCTGTACTAGGTCACCTAGAATGTTCGCGCAATTTTTTTTATCTTGTAGCACTTTTTTGGGGAATGAAATCTAACTACTGACGCGGTGTAAGCATTTTCATCAGCCAGGTGTTAGGGTTAGTCACTTTAGTTAAGGTCTGCTTCTTCTTTCCTACCGTTTATGCTTTCCACTCTGTTTTGCATTACAATTTACACCTTTCCGCCCTGCCTCAGCGCCCCCACAATCCATGTCAATTAACGCTCTGTAATTCCACTGTTATGTTAATTGATTCCACTAATTAATTACATTGTTTGCCAATTTTTTTAGCTTCGTTGGCAAGTGGCACTTAGTAAAAAATTGCCGTACAACATTTTAGTTGGCA
>NW_016204424.1:0-2248 GCF_001687245.7 Rhagoletis zephyria
ATGCATGAAAATCCTAACCTCAAAAAAATCACCCGTTATATATATAAGGGCAACGGTGAAGGAGAATATGTAGATGAAGAAAATGATGAACATAAAAGTAAAGACAAAAAGGAGGATGAGGATACCGATAAAAGTAAAGATGAGGATAGGGTAAGAAAGATTAAAATAAAGGTAATTAGAGAGGAAAGGATATAGGAGAAACACAGAGATTCAATCTGGGCACTAGTAATTTTGGGATTTTGGAGATTTTCGGGATTCTCGGGAATTATCGATAAAATAATAGGTATTTTTATCGGTTTTGTTATCGATATTTTTATCGGTATTGTTATCAATTTTGCTATCGATATTTTCGGAACTTATCGATTTAATAATCGATGTATTTGTCAATGTTATTGTGGCTTATTAACATTTTTATTTTTCACATTTTTATTGAGCTTTGTACCACGATTGTTTATTAGGAAAAATTGAAAAAGCAACAAAGTGTAAGCGGTAGAAGTTATAGCAGCTATTTCGGAGATCACCACATNTTTTTCTAGACTTCAGCAGGGATCGAACCTGCGAATTCGATGTTCAAAGTCAGAAGCGTTAACCACTGAGCTATGTACATCCCGTAAACTCTTGTTGCTAATTCCTTTTCCTTATTCAACCAACTACTATCAAGTGCAGCTGATTTGCCGCTATTTAAACTCGACAGCGTCGTTGTTGTTGTCAATTCTATACATTCATTCATAGGCTCTTCCTATACTATGTATTTGTCAATGTTATTGTGGCTTATTAACATTTTTATTTTTATTTTTTCAATTTTACCTAATAAACAATCGTGGTACAAAGCTCAATAAAAATATGAAAAATAATCGATATTTTTATATCCATATTTTCATCGATTTGTTATCGACTTTGTAAACGATATTTTTAACTAATTTTAAGCGATACTCTTTATCGATTTTTTTATCGATATTTATTGATTTTGTTATCGATTTTTTTTATCGATTTTGTTATCGATAGTTATAGATGCTGTCAATATTTACCGGATTTGTTATAGATATTTATCGATTTTGCTATCTATATTTATCGATTTTGTTATTGATATTTATCGATTTTTTATAGATATTTATCGATTTTGTTATCGATACTTATCGAGTTTGTTACCGAAATTTATCTGTTTTTTATCGATATTTTTATCGATTCTGTTGTCGACATTTATCGACTTTGTTATCGATATTTATTGATTTTGTTATAGATATTTTCGTCGATTTTGTTTTGGATATTTTTATCGAGTTTCTAATAGATTTTGCTACCAATATTATTATCGATTTTGCTATCGAAATTTTTATCGAATTTTTCATCGATTTTGTTATCGCTATTTTTGTCGGTTTTGTTATCAGTATTTTATTGGAATTACTATCGATTTTGTTAACGATAGAGTATATAGATAAAAATGAAGATAAAGGAAAACAAAATAACATAAATGTAATTAGAATGAACAGGGGTAGAGATCTGGATAAAAAAAGGCAAAAAGGTAACCTTAAGCAAAGGCAGACGTATGTATGTATGTACATATGTATCTATGTATATTGGTTATGAGACAAAATAGATATGTATGTAACGTAAGTTTCACTTCTCCAGTGTGGTCCAGACGCACTTAATTTTTTTTTTATCTGTGGTGTCGTCTTCGCTGGAATGTCCTATGTATATGTACATACATAAAAAAAGCAAAGGTGTTTTCTTTACATCGCTTTTGTGTCTAAACTTTACTTTTAAGGTATAAAGATTTATGTATACATATATCAATCGAAAGAAAGTTTGATGTTGAATAAACAAAAAGTGGTAGAACCTTCCACTTAGGCTTAAATTTAGGCATAGACTTCCTACCACAATCCCTAAAAATACCATCCCTGCACTTTAACCCTAAGGTAATTTTTTGAACAGCAAAAACTGATTTTGGCGCAATTTTTTTTCAGTAACATAATTTTTCAGTTTTTTTTTATTGTTCGATACATGACAGGGGATGGGATCGTATTTTCAGGGATAGGAGATTGTAGCTTTAATTTAAGCCTAATTGGAAGGTTATATCATCTTTTGACCTCGTTTTTCTCTAAATCTGTGCCTGTTGGAAACTTTATATTTCCAAATTCGTAATAAGCACAAAAATGGCTTTAAAACACAGCTCCAATATTTATATTAGGTTCAGGTTTCATTATTTCTGCACCGTCCATCAGGCAGAGGTGGCAGCTTTAAAATTGACAGC
>NW_016204425.1:0-2248 GCF_001687245.7 Rhagoletis zephyria
TCATATGACATGACATCAGAGGATATGACAACACATGACATGACATCCAATCATATCACATAAAATCACGTCACATCTTATCACGTCATAACACCTCATCTCATCTACGTGAATAGAAAAGGAAAAGGATATAAGCAAAGATGTGAAAGATAAAAGCAAAGATGAAGACCAAGGTAAAGTTACCGATTTCAAAACCAGAAACACCGTTGGAAAGTAATTTTCTGTAGATGAGGAGAGTTTTTATAGTTTTGAAATTGGTTGAAAATCGTCGTTTAAAAATTTCCATATTTGTTAATAGTTGTTTTTGCAAGCTGTTCAATTCAAGCGTTTCGCATTTTGTTTTACTTCGTATCTGAAATTAAACTTTGAAATAAAGATAAATATGAAGAAGAAACAAGTGATAACGATGAAGACAAAAAAAAAGGTAAAAGTGATGATAAAGACGAAAATTGAGATAAAGGCGAAAATGGAGACAATGAGAAATACATAAGAATTAGGCTAACAGAGCTGAAATTTTCCGATAGGAATCGAAATAAAATCAGCCATAAAGGTTACTGAAATTTATCGAATCATCGAATATAATTATGGAAATTCATCCATGCTTATTAAGTTATCGCAACGTTTCGAATTATTCAAACTGATCAATGTTTACTGAGTTGTCGAAATTTATAGACACAGAAACTTTGATGTCCAAATTTACGGATAGTTATCGAGCTATAAAAACGTGTGGGATTAACGAAATTTGTCAAGTTAAAGAAATGTATCAAGTTATCGATATTTATTGAATTATCATTATTTATAGACTTAACGAAATATATCGAGGAGGAGTTCTTTCAACTTACAGAGTTATCGATAATTATTGATCTACTGAAATTGGTTGGTTCAACGAAGCGAAGTTTATGAAGTTTTCAAAATATATCGATTTATCGAAATTTCAAGGTAATATAAGCTTATCGATTTATCACTGCTTATCGCATTTAATCGTCTTAACAGAGTGTAACGAGTTATCAAAATGTTTAGATAGTTTCCGAAAAATGTGGAGATGCCAAAAGTAAAAATTTATAAAGGTATCCAAAGTTTTTACATTTTTGAGTTATTTAAATTTATCGGGCCATCGAATTTCACAGTTATCGAAATTGGTCGAGTTAACGAATTTTGTTAAGTTATCGAATTTTAGTGTTCCTGACATATTATTAACAAGTGCGCTCGGGTATAAAAATTTGGCTTGCAGAAATGGTGAATATTAAAAAAAATCACCAAGCATGTTTGAATCACTGTATTTATCTATAATATCTCCAGTTTAAGTTTTTTCAAATGATGAAGTTTCGTTCTTGCCTTTAGTTTAATCACTTTCGCTTTTGGTTGAAGGAAACTGAGAAGATGCCATTAATATGATCTCTTAAATAAAAAGTTCCTTAAACACAATTTGAATTCTTATGGAATTAACCGAAAAAATAACAAAACTATAATTTTCATTAAAATAACTCAAAAAATTGTTGGTAGATATTTTCCACAATTGGGAGATTTTTTTCAAGTGGATGGTAAGTATTTTTTTTCGTCAGTGGCAACTAAACTTCTGCGCAATTCCATTTAAACGGCCTAACAAGACATCCGATCGCCGCGCAAATACTTTCCCTCCTTTACTCTCATCGTTCGGGTCAAGTGTTAGTAAGCATAAACCGGTTTCTGCAAGCGTAAGTAAACTACCGATCAATAGCAAGACGCGTAGAGTATTTACTTTGCCTTCCGCGACTACTGCGAGTAAAAGGTATTTGCAAGTAGAGTACTCTACTGGTAGTACTTGAGTATTTTCGAAGAAAATATACATTTGTGGTATCTGAATAAAACTAAGGACAGGAATGTAGCAGTGTTGATATTTTAAGTACAATTGTACTTTTTTCAGTACAATTAGTTTTAAAAAGTACAATTTACCGATTTTAAGTACAATTTCAACATCAAAAATACTTTTTGTACAGAACATTGAAATCTCTGCTAGCTCTCTGATTACACTGGACCACAAATTTCAACTTTTTCTCTTTACCAGAAACGCCGTTATGAAATTCTTATGTAAAATCACCCCCTGATTCCGAAAATCAAGGTTATTTTTAATTCTATGGTACCNGTACAATTTACCGATTTTAAGTACAATTTCAACATCAAAAATACTTTTTGTACAGAACATTGAAATCTCTGCTAGCTCTCTGATTACACTGGACCACAAATTTCAACTTTTTCTCTTTACCAGAAA
>NW_016204426.1:0-2248 GCF_001687245.7 Rhagoletis zephyria
ATTTCCAGCTGGCACTATTGAACGCATTCTTAACATCTGACGTCACCACTAGGCAGTATTCTTTAGAGCCACCTAACCATCGCTTGCTATCAAACGCCTTCTCGGCCATTGCTTTTACGACCTCAATAGCGCCGGTGGTTGATAGCTTTTTCCTAAAGCCGAACTGGTTGCTTGACAGGCGTATATGCATACATATCTATACGCGTTTCCAGCCGATTTTTGATGACAAGCTCAAACAGCTTATCGGTTGAATCCAGTATGCATATGCGATATCCAGTGGAAGAAAAGGCGCCTGGGTTCTTCGGTATAAGTACCAATTTTTGCAGCTTCCAGCTTTGTTTTTTTGTTAAACTTCTATTAAAAATGCATTTTATACTACAGCTGTAGCTAGTTATTAGAAAAATATTTTTTGAAAATCAAATGACATTTTGCTTTAAAGAAAAAAAATAGTTAACTCAAGATAAGTTGTTTTATTAAAATACAGCAGATATAAACATCGTAACAAATGTAAAATATTTTCTTTTAAAAAGCTTACTGTTGATAAAGTTTATCGCGTTTTGGTTTTTTATCGGTTTATATTTTGTTTGTGAGCTTTTTCGCTTACTTTATGTTATGAAAGGGGTATGAGCACGGTGACCATCATCCGTCCTGTTTTATACGGGACAGTCCTTTTTTTTTTGACTCATTGTCCTGGTAATTTATTTATTTTTTCATTTAATGTCCTGTATTTGTCCCGTATTCGGTGTTTCGACGCCTTAACAGCTCATTAAAATGGCATGCCTATGAACGAGTTTTAAGTGATGTTGGTAATGAACGTAATTTTCTCCATAAACAATTATTATTTTCTAATCTGAATGCCTGTGATTCGAATCGAGGAATACATACAGTGACCTAAATAGAAATTAGGACTCAACAATTTAGTAGGTTTTTGCTATTTTTCCTTAGTTTATTTAATGTTTATTATTTATTTTATGAAAGTAAAGCTCTTTTCCTAACAAACACCATATAATAACAAATTTCCAACTTTATGCAAAAAAACTATAAAAATTAATTCTGCAAGGTTTCACCAAAATTTCAAATTTTTTAATAAGAATCTTAAGAAAAAAAATGGTTTGCAGTTTTGTAACTCATTAAAACTGAGTATCATAAAGTGCGAGTTGAAAGTGCTGCTGATTTGCTTCTCTTTTAAAAAAGCGGTCGAACATACTTACTTTGTATAAAAAAAATCCGTAACCCGTCAACAAAAAAAAAAAAAAATAGCCAAAAATTATTTGTAAGCCTTAGCAGCTTAAAATTGCACTTTATTATACTAAAATTTAACGATTTTCTTTTTAACAAATAATACATCTAGGATCATTGAAGAAGGCTTTAAGATCTGTAAGCTGCTGTGGAAAAAATTTGCAAAATTATTTTTTGTCCCGTATTCAGCTCTCATAAATATGGTCACCGTAGGTATGAGCGACATACTTACTTCCACTCGAAGCAATTAGTCGAATATAAGTATGTATGTATGTACATACATGCTTAAGTGAGGGCTTCACACCTTTCCTTCTTCACAATTTCTGTACATGTCCACGCTGTACAAATATACCGACATGAGTGTGCATTTGGATGTGATTCATATTGTTGAATATCATTTGTTGATTCATTGTTTACAATATATGTATTAGCATTACAAAGCACGCTCAACGCTAGAAATTGTTATATCGTGTACTATATGGGTTCCACTCGGTTGAAAGTAAAAACATTTTAGCGCCTGTGTACAATGTACATACATACATATGTATCAGGGGCTTAGAAATAAAAGCGACTTGAAATTATGATCATTTTTACACACATCTTTAACTCTAGACTAAATTTGAATTTTTTAAATTCAACCGATGAAAATTTTTTTGCGAATTTCCACCCCAAAATCCCCAAGATTTTCTAACTGGCTTGTTTACTTGTCTATGAATTTCCTACATGTCAGTGAGTTCAATATTCAGAGGTCAATTCTTCTAAGTCATGGAATAACTCCACTTGTCATTATTTAAGTTGAAACCTTCCTTAGTCCAACCTAATCCCCCCTCAAAACTTTCTTGAAATTTTTGAAAGTCTTGCTAGACTGGCTGAGCGTAATTATTTCGCGTTTTGCTTCATTTCCATTTTCTGTTACCTCTACCTCTCATTTTCCAACAATGCAATTTTGTTTTTTTTTTCCAAGTCACTTTCACAATTTTTATTTGCATAATTACTCAACCATTCTATT
>NW_016204428.1:0-2248 GCF_001687245.7 Rhagoletis zephyria
CTGCCACAGAGTCGGCTCGCTGATGTCCAGCTCGGTGGTGGTGGCGGTGGGCGTGGAAGAGGCTTGGGCCGCCGATGAGTCGCCGGTCTCAGTTTCTTGAAACTGTCCGTAGACGGAGGCAGCCAGCAGTAGTAGGAGGGAAGTGCTTCTGAAAAGCATTTTGAGTGGTTGAGTTTGAAGATGAAGAAGGAGAAGAAATTAGAAGTTGATTTTTTTGCTTTGGTCAGCAGGTCAGTTGAGGCTGAGTGTTCAGGCTCTGTATGCTCTGTGTGTTGCTATGTTTGCAAGTGTCTGATCCATCTGCCGGCAAAGGATTTGGCTTAAATAGGAAAATTCGGCTGGTAGGGTGGGAAGTGGTGGCGGTGGTGGTGGTGGTGCAACAAAAAGCAACAAGAAAGAGAGAGGCAGAGAGGTACAGTAGCTATCATTGGCAGTGCTTCTGCATCCCCCGACGTCCCTCTCCTGCTGCTTCTGTCGCCACTCTTCAGTCATCACCACCACCACTGGTTTGTGNTGTTTGCAAGTGTCTGATCCATCTGCCGGCAAAGGATTTGGCTTAAATAGGAAAATTCGGCTGGTAGGGTGGGAAGTGGTGGCGGTGGTGGTGGTGGTGCAACAAAAAGCAACAAGAAAGAGAGAGGCAGAGAGGTACAGTAGCTATCATTGGCAGTGCTTCTGCATCCCCCGACGTCCCTCTCCTGCTGCTTCTGTCGCCACTCTTCAGTCATCACCACCACCACTGGTTTGTGATGTCTGTGTCTGTGCTTGTATCAGCTAGCTGGCTAGCTAGCGTGTTCGGCGCGATAAGCAAAGCCTTCTGCTGTGGTGGTGGTGGTGATGTTGGTAGTGAACACTGAATTATCAAATGCGTGCACACACTGGCTGGCTGGCTGGCTTTGAGGGGGCAGACTGTTTGGTGGTGATGGTGGTAAGCAAGAGTAGAGAGGAGATGCTCCCATGTGATGTGTGTGGACCCAGGTGAGGCGGAATTTAGTGTATTCACTGTATTCAGTGTGTAGTGGCCAGGTGTTGTTGTTATTGTAGCAGGTATGCAGGCAGAGGAATGCCTGCCTGCTACCTCGTCGGTGCACACAGCACTGACCGACCGCCACCGCATCACCGCATCACCACCTGGAAAACCCTAAACACTAATCAGATGGGTATCACACATCTGACTGTTGCAGCTGACTATGACACATACTCAAGGGACAACAGGTGGTAGAGTGAGAGAAAGAAGAGTAGAGAGATTGACATCGAATCAAAGAGGTAGGGAAGGAAAGATGCTTTCCGTATCACGAATTAGTACCATCAAGAGCGAGGTGCCATTGCCGACGCCGCTGATGATGATCACGTCTTCATCTTCTTCGAGGTTTGCTCACATACACGCGCCCCTGTCTGGATGCAGCCAGCGGTGACCAGATTTGACGGGCAGTCCAGGCAGTCAGCAAAGGTCAAGGTCACCCGTGGTGAGCAAAGAGTGGACAGAGTAAAAGATAAGATGATGCACAGACAGATGATGAACTGAGACGATTAGAGCTGGGGAAAAATCAGAGCTACTTCAACAGCAGCTGTGGTGACAGCAATGGTGGCTCTCTTCAATCAGTCAGACAAGTCCAGTCGTACCACTGCCACCGCCATCACCTCGACGTGATCATCACGACCATCACCATCACCTCAAAGGGGTAGTAGTAGACCTAATTAGATTAGAATTTGGCAGAGGTGATGACCGAAGTGGACGGGTTTTAAAGGTAAAAGGAATGAAAGAAGGGAAGGGAGAAAAGAAGTACCGTTCAGGTAAACTTGCCAAAAACATGCTGACTGACTGCAAGAGGGGGAATGCTAACGAACTTCAAATGTCCTCTCCTCTTTTTCATTAAAACCGTTTGCTGGTGCTTTTTCCCCTGACCTTTGCTCTCCCCTCCATCCCTTCCTTGCCAAGTCATCAAGAAATAAAGAAGGGTAATTCCAGACAGTTTTGTTGATTAAACGGGGCTGATCAATATCACTGCTGCCCATATAACTGCTGCAGCTAACGATTTCCTTATCATCATCACTGAGCATTAAGTAAGTAAGCAAATTATTAATAATTCAGCACACTTTGGTGAGAGCTCGATTATTTGCCGCTGCTGCTGCCTGATTATTTGGAACCGTACGACAGCATGAGCGTGTTCACACACACAAACATTTCACAATTCACGGCTGTACGGCTGATAATTTGCCAATTGACAGCTGCAGCTTCTTTCAGATG
>NW_016204429.1:0-2248 GCF_001687245.7 Rhagoletis zephyria
TTCCGGCCAAAGCTTAAATTCGTTGTCATCGCCAGTAGGAATATCCGAACGAGCTGAGATGTCTTGTATTGGTGCGAGGCTAGAGTGCGATTACAATTGACACCATGTCATTCAAGAGGCTAGTCTTGAAATGACGGCAGAACGAAAACAATGAAAATTTGATGCTCAAAAGTTTCCGGCCAAAAGTTGTTTCATTCGATTTTATCGCTGTACACTGTTGAAAGGACCAAATGAAGTATAAAAATGTGCACATTACAACAATTTTTTATTAATATTTACTGTGCCGACCATTGGCAGCAATCACAGCGGCACAGCGGTGCGGCATCGATTCGATAAGATTCTTTAGTACAGTGCTTGGCATATTTTGCCATTCGGTCCTTAAAATTTCTAATAAATCTGCTTTGTTTGTAGCGTTTCGGCCTTTGACGAGCCTCTTAAGCTCCTCCCACAAATGTTCGGTGGGATTCAGGTCGGGTGACGAAGCTGGCCATCGGAGAACGTTGATATTTCGCGACTCAAATCATGCTTTGACTATCTTCGTTGTGTGTTTCGGGTCGTTATCTTGCTGAAACACCTATTCTGGACCTATATTTGAGGACGCACGTTGCAACAAATTACCCTGTAGTATTTTTTTCTATATTAGAGCGGTCATAATGCCCTCGATAAGCACGAGCGATCCAACACCAGAAGACGAAAGTATCCCCCAGACCTTAACATTACCACCTCCGTACTTCACCATCGGTATACAGTATTTGGGGTCCACGCGTGTTGACCTGGGCCGTCTCACATACTGCTTTCCATCATTTCCAAAAAAATTAAACTTGGATTCGTCCGAAAATGCCACCCTTTGCCAGTCTTCGATGGTCCAGTCTTTGTGTTCATTTGCAAATTCGAGACGGACTTTTCTGTTCTTCTCGGATATAAACGGTTTCTTCACTCTGATGCGTCCGAACAGTCCTACGTCATGAAGCCTTCTCGAGACAGTCATACGACTGACATTCGTCAATCCTGCGGCGCTCAGTTCAGTTGCGATTCGATTTGCAGTGTTCCAGGGGTCCCGAGTAGACCTACCTCTTATAAGTCTATCCACTCTCGTAGTGGTTTTCCAAGATCTACCGGTTCTTTTGAGGTCCTGGATAGGAAGGGCACACTTCACTTTTCTCCGAAGATCGTTCACCGTAGATTTGCCCACCTTTAGGAGTTCAGCAATTTCTCTACTAGTCTTTCCTTTGTCGATGAGGGCTAGAATGCGTTTTCGCAGATTCACGCTGTGAGACATCGTTGTCTTTTGAGAAATGACTTCTAAGTGCAGTTCGGACTCGCCACACTAAATGTGCGTCGCAATCTGAGACATTTCCTCTTTGTATTTTACGAATTAGAAAGCATATCTCATGTAGAACATTATTGGCCGGAAACTTTTGAGCATCAAGTTTTCATTGTTTTCGTTCTGTAGACATTCCAAGGCTAGCTTCTTGAATGACAGGGTGTCAATTATATTCGCACTCCGGCCTCGCACCAATACACGACATGTCAGCTCTCTCGGATATTCCTACTGGCGATGACAACAAATTTAAGCTTTGGCCGGAAACTTTTGAGCGCAACTGTATGTGCTACCAAATAGTGACATCTGCTTTAAAGCATGACTTCTGATATTCCCAAATTTCTCAGTATTTAAAGATTTATAAAAGTCAAGGAGGCTACATTCTCGGTGCTTTGATTTTAAAAGTTGATTGCTTTGTAGCTCGGTTAACTCCAGCTGCATGGTTTCGGGCGCAATCGAAGCTTCGAATGTGAATGGATCTGCAAACAGTTGAATATCCTTCTCTGTTGAAACGAAATCTGCGAACCGAGCGCGGAATTCTCGCAAAAGCCTATTTATATCNAATCGAAGCTTCGAATGTGAATGGATCTGCAAACAGTTGAATATCCTTCTCTGATGAAACGAAATCTGCAAACCGAGTGCGGAATTCTCGCAAAAGCCTGTTTATATCAGCCTCAAACTGGACACACATCTTCATTTTCGTTCCCTGGGACTGATCCAGGATGATTTTTGTTCGTGGGAAATGAATCAAGTTTCCGTTGGATAGGTGATTGGCGAATAATTCCAGTTTGATTTGAAAACTTTTCACATCACAGTACAACTCAGAGACAAACTTCTGTTTACCTTGCAAATGTAAGTTCAAGCGGTTTGCATGGCACATTATATCTGCGAGGAATGCAAGCTCCTGCCAAAACTTTTCCTCGTTTA
>NW_016204430.1:0-104 GCF_001687245.7 Rhagoletis zephyria
TAGTTGAAACTTTGTTGTTTCTACCTCCGCCGGTGGTTCGTATCTAACTATCCTATTGTATGTGTTTTCTGATGTTTCCTTTCCTATTTCATATCCCGCAATGG
>NW_016204430.1:220-2248 GCF_001687245.7 Rhagoletis zephyria
TAAGAAAAGTTTTCGGAAATTAAAATTTTAAATTTTTAAATTTTATTTATTTATTTATTGCTCAATTAATGCCTATTTGGAAAATATTTTTCTAACATTAAGATTATTTCTTTCTCTTGGGTTGATGAATTTTTTACGTCTTCCATGGTAGGTTCTCTGTCCATACCAATGGAATTCCAAAATTCCCTTAAACAAATTAATTCCCTTTCGTAATCTCTAGTTTCTAGTTCTTATGTTGCATTTTCATCCCACTTGATGGGATTTTTTGTAAAATCTTTTGGCATTCCAATTTGCTCTTAATTTTTATTTCTCTTCTCTTAAATTTCTAATTAATTTTCTTAGATTAAGTCTTTCTTCGGTATCTGTTGAAAGATTTAACAATCTATAAGTTTCGGCTATTTGTTTCTTTTTTTTTAACTGTTTGCCTCCCCGCTTTTGTTTCTGTCTTTTTACCGGGGTAGGTATTTTTAATATTTCTTTTTTGTTAAGCTTATTCCTACGCCGATATTCTTCTATGGTTATCGGTGTCGGGCCTTGTTTCACCACTGTGGAGGTGCTGAGGACCTCTTCAGTGTCTTTTATTAAAGCTTTTAATTTTTCTTCATACTTTTCGAAGATTTCATGAAATTGTATTTCAGTTATGTCTGACATAACTGAAAAATAGCTGAAACTTATATATTTCTTTTTCAAATTTTCTTAATTTACGGGAAAAAAAATTTCTAAGCAGAAACCAAAGGATTTCTGCTGCTTGTTTAGCTACCGTGAGGTTCGCCAAATTTCATTCTACTTATACTAGATTAGTATTCTACCCTGTTTCGTGCTGCCAGTCATTTATTGCTGCCAGTCATGGTTAAACGGTTTTTATCCTTTTGTATTCCACCCTGTTTTGATGTCGCACCGGGATCCCTGTGGAGTTGGGTACTAGGCTTTCTGCTGTTTTGGGAACTAGCAGGATATTTTGTCTGCCGGGATATTTTGACAGCCGTTTGTGGCAAATTGTTTCTTAAATTCTGCTTGGCAGGATCGAAAATTTATCCTTACGTTAAAAAATTTATAGTTGAATTGGCAGGATCGTGTCATATCTATTTATGCTATTTAATGTTCTTTAGCAGTCTGCTTTAAAAGAGCAGTCTGCTTATTTTGAACAGAACTGGCAGGATCGCCATGTAAGTGGTTAATAATTAATAATTCGTTTGCGAGGTCAGACAGAATTGAATTGTTTATTTGAAAGGTATTTTCTTTTATACAAATGTTATTGATACCTAATTACACTAATACTTACAAACTAAATGTACATAATTTCATATATGGGTGTTTCCAGCGGAATGTCCACCACGACAAAAAAAATAAAAGTTTTATATCTAACGTATTTACGGGCCGATTTGTCTGCTATTTTAAAAAGCTACTGGCTATTTAAGTAGAATCATGTTTGCATAAAATGGTCTTCCTAGGTGTGGTGCCAAGGTCGAGATATTTCGAAAAACGGTATTTATGGTCCGATTTGGTTCGAATTTGGCGTATGTGAGTTGAAACATAATAAATCATAGATTTCCAATAAATTGACCCTGAATTGGCGCTGAAGTCAAAATATAAAGTATATTCTACATAAAATACATGTTTTATTTGCGTTGAAAATTCATTTAAAAGCAATATTAACAAAAATATAGCGATGGAAATTTATGTCACGTCCCGCCACGTCACGTCACGTTTCACACTTGGGGTTGTAAAAGAGAATTGAAACAATTTGTATTAATTCAACAAACTCTAAAAACAACTAGAATTGCTCCAAATTATATCAAAATAAGTTTCATCAAAATAGCCATCCACAATTCGCAGAGTTTTGCGATTTTGCAAGAAAAGAAAAAATCAACTTCCATTTTTTGTCACGTAACGAACCTCTCTTTAAATGCTTCTATTTCAGGACCAAGCAGTTCGATTGATTTAATTTTTCGGTTAAATATAGAGCTAATTACGTGCTATACAATGGCCCAAAAAAGTTAAAGAAAACAAATGGTATTCCTTTCTTGT
>NW_016204431.1:0-2248 GCF_001687245.7 Rhagoletis zephyria
TCTTCTATATTGGAAGCTAGACCTCTAGCGATACAGTTTTCGACTGATGTGCGTACAAATATACAGACAGACAGAGATTCAAGAATTCCAAAAATTGTTTATTTGGCTTCTGTAGCTTTAATAAAAACCCACCGTATTAATTTTTCTTTAATATCTATAAGGTACAGACATCGACCTGTTACAATTTTATTATATGTANCGGCGTGCTTCGCTGCGCCTTAAATGTATTTTTGTGTTGTAACTCTCCCCCTAAGCTCTTATGGCCTCATTTACAAAATATTTTTAAAGAACTTTATGAAGTTTTTTTATTTATGTATATCCGATCAGTTTGTATTTTGTGAAAATTTTTTAGCTTGTGATAGGCTTGCCTGATCTGTTCTTTTAGTGTAAATAAAACGACATTTCGCTAATCTTCTTAGCATCTTTAGGGGCGTGTTTGTTTTATTATCTGTTACAAAAATATAAATACATACATATATATATGATAGTAAGTAAAGGAACAAATACACATACATATATATAAGTACATATAAAAATTGCAAAAAGAACATCTGAGTTATTGAACACAAAAAATATTATTTACACTAAAAGAACAGATCAGACAAGCCTATCACAAGCTAAAAAATTTTCACAANTAGTCATTCGATTTAAAAAAAAATCGATCAATGAAGCATTGTTTATTTTTTTTGAGTTAATATATTTTCGAAGGTAATTAGAAAATATGTAAAGAACCGACTTTCTCTTGGAAATTTAATTTATAATCTTATAACTGGAGTCTACTATCGCACCCTTTCCTCAAACGTGTATTAATTCAATATTCAAATAACGTATATTTATATAATTTGAAAAAATCTCCCTACTATACAAATATGTACACATGTAAAACAGCCATACTTAACCAAAATTTGTATGAAGCATACCGAAATAAAGCGGCGTCAATGCTTAGCGGTTGGAAGATCCGAACTTGACAGGGCGTTGGGAAGTGAAGTTTGCTGCAGCAAACGGCGAAACTGTCATTTTCGTAATTCACATAAACAAACCTATGCTTATTGTTGGTGTTATTTATTCATTTGACGTAGCGTTGCCGCTTTTGTTTAGGTATTACACTTCGGCGTTAACGCTAGGCGTCAGAAAACGCTCAGCCCAACGCTTTTGTGTGGGTATGAACAGAATTTTCGCGTAGCTATGCGCTGTATTTGGCGACCAAATAGGCTAATGCTTGAACGTATTTGTATTTTTTTGTAACTTTACACCCAAAAAAGGGTGTTTATCTTCCAAGAATAAAAACATTAAGTATGCCACTCTGTTTCCTTTTACAAATGCTTCGTTTTAAAACAAAAATTATTAAAATCTGTTCAGTAATTTGAGAAATAGGCCGTGACAAACAATGCCCATATAATCAATTTTATATAATAGTATAGATAGATGTAGATATTGGTTTTAACTTATTTTATCAATTTAATACAATAAAATTTTTCAAACAGGTGGCAGCCCTCCCTAAAAATATTTTCGGCAATATAATTTCCTAAACCCTTTCAGTTTGATAACCATATTGCAATATTAAATTTATATTATAAATTGAATTAAATGTAATTTTTCAAACAGGTGGCAACTCTAAAAAAATATTTTTGGCTGTAAGCCTTCTTCAGCCTCTTTCTTCTNACCATATTGCAATATTAAATTTATATTATAAATTGAATTAAATGTAATTTTTCAAACAGGTGGCAACTCTAAAACTAATTTTTTTCTTCCTATATTTTAAGTTAGACCCCTAGGAATACATCGGTGAAAACTGCATCCAAATCCATGCATTCGTTTTCGAGTGATGCGCGAACAAACATACAGACAGACAGACAGACAGACAGACAAAAATTCTAAAAGTTGATTTGGCTTCTGGTGCTCTAGTAAAGACCCCCCGCATTAATTTTTCTTTAATATCTATAATGTACAGACATCGACCTGTTACAATTTTATTATATGTATAGATTTTTAGATGTAGATATAGATTTCATTTATTTTATCAATTTAATACAATAAAATTTTTCAAAAAGGTGGCAGCCCTCCCTAAAACTATTTTCGGCAATAAAATTTCCTAAACCCCTTCAGTTTGATACCCACATTGCCATATTCAATGTATCTCATAAATTAAATTAAATGTAAATTTTCAAACAGGTGGCAACTCTAAAAAATATTTTTGGCTGTAAGCCTTCTTCAGCCTCGTTCTTTTGACGCCCATATTGCAATATTC